>NW_026781917.1:1202500-1397500 GCF_031769215.1 Ylistrum balloti
CTATCATTTTTAATATTTAATTATGTTTTTCTTTATGTTACTTTTTCTCTCCTCTCTTCGGCAATCTTATTTTTCTCCAACGATCGTTTTTGACATTTTTCCTGCTTTGAAATTACAGTGTGTCGTTTTATCTGTATAGCCAGTTAAACGGCAAAACCTGGAAATAGTGTTTTATTGACTTTGCTATTAACGTGTCACAGTTTTGTGCAGTTGCTTCCGATGTTGTAACGTCACGTGACACAATCTCAAAGGACGCGTTTTAACAAGGTACTACAACTGCTCCTTACAAATATGCATTTAATTACAATTTCAAAAAGGATTCAATTTAATTCAATCTTGTGATGTTAAAATGAAGGCAGATTGCTTAATGTCAGTTTTCCTCAACGGTATTGCATTTTATAATTCGGCAAAAACTTCGAATTATTAAAGCATTTCTCCATGAACAAGACTAATTCAAATATTCCGCAATTTAAAACCTCTGTTCGATTTCCAGAAGTTTCTGTCAAAATTGTTCTGTATTTATATGATTGACACAATAAAAACATTTCAAAAACCTATGAAAATTATAAGCATGCAGTTAAAGAACATTTGCATATGAGGGGAAAATTCAATACCGGTCTACTTCTGTATACGTACAAGTTTCTAAGGCCAAACTATGGGATTTTTTACCTACAGTGCGGCTCAATCTTGACACGGCAGATGTCATTCTAAAATAACAGACTGGAATCATTTTGTGCCACTTTGGCGTCCAGTTGCATCCAATACTTGTTTGTGAATACAGTTAACTGTCTAGGCATTGGCAAACTACATGATTCGATCAGTGGGTCGTGATATTAGTCGAGATAGAGAGATATATCTATTTCCCGCTGTTGTATACATAGAGGAACGAGTTTTACTGGTATGTTAAAAGTTAGGACCCTAGGGTAAACAGATAGTGCGGTATAACATTGTGACATCGAATTTTGTTAGCGAACGGATCGCAATGTTCGTGGTTACGGTATACAAGATAGCGATCCGCTAATATCATAGGTTATCCTATGTGAGAGAGCGTTGTATTAAGACGGCCCTTTACGAAATGTCCAGATACACATCTTCACTAATTTACTCGTTCGAAACAGAATTATGTCGAATGTCTAATCTTCAAATCTGGGATATTTTATGAATCACATGGATATAAACATGAGTGGTTTCTGAAAAAGCTAGTCTTAGCTCTGTCTGAACAACAGAAAATAAAAACGGAAAAATGAACTGATAGTTTTAATTTAAGAGTGAAGATCATTTTCGTTCTCAGTAAGTAACGGGTTTATTTACACTAGACGGTGTGCCACGTAGATCATATTCCAATCAACGCTCTCGTCCATCATATACTATATCTTATATAAACAGGTCTAAATATCAAACGCGGCAAGCATGATGGGCGAAATGGCTCGGTCTTTGCCCCGGCAACCTCTGTACATACGTATAACTTAGAATACATTTCCTGCTGGTTTTTTATCCACTTAGCGTATATTCATTAAAATTTTTCTTTCCGTCTCTTATCGTCCTCCTTTCATCTTTCATCGAGGTTTCATAGATATTAACGGGATAAGGTTTGATACAAGATAATATTTCACTTCGAGCTCCTGAACATTCGAATGCCCTGAAGCTATGACACGTAATAACACTGCTTTGCCACAGCTTTAGCATTCGAGGCAATTTTCAGTCGATAACCGGAGAAGGTTTTTACAGTTGTTTTATTGTCGTGCTAACTCTGGTATTACGTTCCTGAATTGTTTTTCCGGGACGAGGGAAATACACATGACCTTCATTGTGTCTGTCAATTACGTATTAAATGTAACGGACATTTCTAAAAATAATTCAAACCTCTCTTGTGAGGTGTTAGTTTCAATTATCGCCCTGCGGAGATCCTATTATTGAACCGATTTATATATATACGCACTGAAACTGACACTTTTAATCGGAAACAGAAATGTATGACTTAATTTGAATGCATCCGTTTGAATGTAATGCTCACGTGTACATTTCATATAATGACAACGAAATGATATTTTGTGATATATATGCCTTATTGAAGTGTGACATGTCTGAATAACTCAGAATGTACATTGACGGTCGAAATGCCTTTTCCCTGTATAAGTTGGAATTACACGTTTACCAACGTATGCCTAAAGCACAAAAAACTTCATGTACAATGCTGTCAAAATTCCAATTTATATATAAGTTTTGTATCTTGCTTTGAAATTTACTGCCAAAAATGATCGATTTTACAAGATCTTGATTTTGACTTAAAACTTCTCTACAGAAATTACCAGAAATAAATTCTTCTAAAGATTTTCGACCTACAGATTTTCTTTTTGGTTAATGATACATATAAGCTTTATTGCCTCTTTGACAAAAGATTACAAAAATGTTTACACGGAAATATGATATTGAACTTGAATGCACGAATAAAAAACCCCTAAGATAAATTATAGTAAAACCGTTTTATCAGTTTGAAATATTACTTCCGACATGTGTAATTCTTTAATCTGAAACTCGTTCAAAGATATCTCATAAATTCAGACGAAAACACCAAGGAATGTCTTCTATACATTTGAAAAATCATGC
Source organism: Ylistrum balloti (assembly GCF_031769215.1). Lineage (NCBI taxonomy): Eukaryota > Metazoa > Mollusca > Bivalvia > Pectinida > Pectinidae > Ylistrum > Ylistrum balloti. Next base: position 1,205,108 of record NW_026781917.1, read on the forward strand.
GCTTTTTCGTTTCCCGTATAATTTTTTTCTCAATATCTTTCCGATGTAATTAAATAGCATCATTAGGGCTTCCTCTGTATTAAATTTGATATAAAAAGTAGGTTACTACATTAATTGGTAAACGTCCTATCTCTTCTCCTGGTCACGTCGCCAGTAATACGTTGCCAATCAGTATTTTATGACGGTTACAAACGTGCCCGGTAAATCCCATTTGTTGTGATTATTCTTGTCACCGGGAAGGATCATTTTAAAGATACATTCACTGCATATTTTTAAAGGCATATACAGATTGACGATTTGTAAGTGTCTCGTACTGTGTAAACCGCAATACTTCTATATCCTTGCCCCCTACCCCAACCCTAGAATTATAATTGCTTTCTGCTTTCTTCTAAGACTTTTCGATAGATAACGTTATTCTGTCTTGCGTTTTCAACGAATGTGTGAACATTTCGTACTTGCCATATAGTACAGATATGTCGCTGAAAGTTTTACACAATTGGCACAATATCATGTGCACAACGGGGTCAATATTTACACCAAGGTTCGACAACTCGTCGTGTTAATGAGTACTTCAACGTAATAGGCGTCTCGCGTGAAACGACGTGATAGCGTCTACAGCCAAGGGGTTTCCGGACACCCGGAATCGTCATTATCGACTCCTGCGTACGCATGCGCATTTAAAAATTTGATCCAAGTGTCAGGATCTCTTGTGTCAACAATCCACGGACGAATGCGCCTCCCGGTTCCTGGGCAATGGTTCGAAACTAAAATAAATAGGGTTGATTGCATAGGGTTGATGGTTTGAACACCAGGAGAAAGCGTCATTATCAGCAGAGGTGAAACACGAGATGTATTCATGAAGTATCAACCATTTACATTCCTCGACCCCACGAGTTTCATCCTTACTTTATAGCACCCGCAAAAAACACCTCCCCGTGGGTAAGGGTAATTGCTTTCGATGCCCAAGGGTAGGAGATGGTCAGAAACACCTCGTAATTTGTCCACTGACACACGGGCGTCAATGTTGATTGTCACGTTCTCAGTAAATCTTGTCTGATTCTAATTGAAACCGCTGGATGACAGGGCTTGTGGTAAATGCATTTAGCTGTTGAGTCTTACTAAAAAACACACTGAGGCCCGCGTTTAATATATTTGTCGGTATTCTATCATGACTATGAGATTTATTCTCCCTTTAAAAACAGATATAAATCAAAAAGATAGAGAAGGGTAAATCCGATTAAACTAACGCCAGGGAAAACCTGCCATTCCGCCGTCTGACACCGGAACACGTTACGGATTTCTTTCAGTCAGCCCGGCTTATCCCAGGAAAATTTGATTAATTTAGGTAAAACTTGATATATCAAACGAATCTAGGTCACTTTGAAGTACATGTCAGATGTGAACGTGTTACGGTCAGAAGCAATTGAAGAACCAACGAACGGAACGGTTCCTAGTGATCCGGATTACTATTATTATTTATATATATCTATATTTTGTTTTTATTTGTTTCATTTGTTTTTGTGTGTTGTTTTAGCTACTCACTGTATATGTAATTATCAAACGTTTGCAATGACAGAGATGACAAGTAATCGTGTAATATACTAAGTCATAAAAATGTGTTTTAGGTTAATTTTTATTATTTGCAAACAATATCCTGAATGTTGATTACAATGTAAGAAATACTTATTCCATATCCTCCACTGATCAGTTGCTATCGATGGGTGAGGTCTATATTGTTTATGGGCGTTTCAGACGTCTGTTTCATTCTATGTGAAACCTACTTCATTGTCGACTTTTGTGATAATGTCCGTGTGATATTGATTTGTGAATGTAAAAAGAAGAAAGAAAAAAAAACTTGACTAATCTTTTTATTATCAAAAGGAATTTTCCTAAAGTCATGGTTCATGCGTAATACTGTAACAGTTAAATAACTTCAAACGTTCATGATATACAAAATAACAAATCCCAAACTTCGAGTTTATCTAATATACGGAAAATTGTTTCGTTTCGTTTTGATCTGCCAATCCATAATATCTACCAACCATATTGTTTCACGTTGGCGCGTTCGTATAATTTCCGTTTCCGTTTTCGATTAAATTTAATGACCATATTTCTGTGATGCGTATCAACCGCCCAAAAGTTTCAATTATAATGAGAAAAGAACTTCCATATATATTTTTATGAACAATCATAGCCCTGTATGCATTTATGCGAAATTGAAATGGAGTGAAACAAACAGTATGTGTTTCATTAAGTGTGTATCAATCATACTATATAGTAGATGTTCGTTTCATCAGTCTGTGAGAATTGGAATGTACCATTTCCTTACAATATCGGTATTTCAGGGAGGTAATGAATTGAAATGGATTACGTAATCGCACAGAGTGAAGCACAACACAATGAATAATGAAAACGAATGGAAATATAAGATACGCGTGTATAACAAGGTTCGCCCTGTCTATTTTCGTTTCGGATCATGTCTTTCGTAATGAAAACCATAAGAAATATTAATGTAACTGAGCAGAAACCCTTAAATGATTATTATATAAATGTATTTGCATTTCGGGTCATGTGTTTTAGCATGACTCCTATGAGTTTTGGTTAATAGAATATTTCTTTGTCATGAGGTCGAAATATAATGATCCCTACAATATCTTAATTATGTTTTTACTGTCAGAAAGCGTGAGTGCAATCTCTCCTTAATTTGAATATTTTCAACAATAGAAACAAAAATGTTTCAAAGTAAAACAAAAGACGAAAAATGTCTCTTCCAATGTTTTTGTAACCCAGTACATAAATGATCAAAACACATCATATGTGAACCTGAAAATAAGTTTATTTCAATAAACCTTTCGATAATTTATACAAACCGAAGTTAAACTGAATATCGGCACAAATGTCCGGTTAACTGAAGGCGAATATTGTTGAAAAATGTCAGGACATCTTCACTCGTTAACAAAGTCTTGTTATAAATCAGTAATAAATACATCTGTCCAGAAAAATGAAGATTCGACATGTAAAACATTTATATCAAGGTATTCGGAATAACGAAACGATTTATATAAAAAATATTGGATATTAACACGATTCTGTTTATCCACCAAACATGGCCTTATTAACGAGCTCCTTCTGTATATAAATCCAACTGATCATTTTTTTCCCGAAATTTTTATAAACCTCTCTCACGATATCAAATTAAAATGATAAATACAAATACTGTATTAATCGCAATTAATAGAATTTTCAAAACTTTTCCATTTATAACAGCTGATTATAGGAAAAGTTAAAAATGGAATTAATGACGCGAATAAATCTTCAGAGAGAAAAAAATAGGAATCACAAAACATCTGTTTCCCGGTGAAGTTATAAAATACGACTTCAATCTCATTCTTTTGAATTATTATTTTCAGTTCAAATCCATCCTTGACAACACACGCACGCGCAGTTTCAGAATTGTACAAAAGACACACAAATGAACAGAATATTTCGATACAAATCTAAAATTAGACTCATGAATAAAATTGCGTTTTCGTTTTGTTAGAACTTGTCAGATGATGCTTGGATTTAAAGTGTTGCTAAGTGATAGTTTATATAGACACGGCGATCAAGAAGGCGACTATTTATTCCAATTATTTTAAAGTGATAGGGGACCAAAAATATCACAGAAATAAACGTGGTATTAATTAATAATTGAGATATTTGCATGGATTTTGTGCTTTCGTACTTCTTGACCTTGACTTTGTCTTATCAAGGTCATCGATGAAATGTTAAATTAGTTTGACTATTCTATAAGCCATGCAAAGGAAAGCAGCCCATATTTATGACTTACACAAATTTCAGTATCATAAAGTAAGCCTGATAATTTTCAAATGAGTTCAAGAAGAACAAGATAGATTTAAGAATAAACTAGATAACAAATTAAATTACTTGTTCCCCATTAGATGTTTTTGTTAATGATAGATATCTTTGGAATAACAGCTATCGATTAACTTTTCTTCTCATGGATCTTCTCTGTAACCACGTTGTCTCATAGAACGGCAGAGTAACACGTATACTGTATATGCATTCAGGAGAAGAAATAAACAAGTGTCTTATAAACAAACGTACGAGTACGTGTAACAGGGAATCACAAATGAAGTAGATAACAGCGCCATCCGGTATGCGATACCCATAATACAATAGCGACAGCGTTGACATCCGGTCTGTTTTAAAAATGTTTGCATAACGATGGCATCTGGTCTGGAATACCCATAATTCAATAGCGACAGCGTTGGCATCCGGTCTATGGTATGAATTACTCTATAACAGTTACATTCGGACTGTGGTGTTCATTACATTGTGTCCGGTCTGTGGAACTCATAGTTACATAACGGTAATATCCGGTTTGTGGTACCCATAATTCTGAAACGGTGCATCCGGTCTATGGTACCCGTTTCTGAGTAATGGTGACATCCGTTCTGTCGTTCCCTTGCTGCTCCCTCATAGTAGTCTAGATTAATTCAGTGATAATTTTATTAATTTAATTTAATTTATCAAATTATTTCTGACTTTAAACGAAATAAAATGAATTTCTTAAATTGGAATTCTTTTTAAAAGGGGATCATGTATGTCACCAAAAAAGTCACGTGTGTCTTAAATTACTCTTATTATGCAATAAAAGCAGGAAAGTACATGTAATTAACACGTACAGCCGCTGTATCCTGATCGAAATCACGCGAACCGGTCATAGTTGAGTGACCCGGATGTTGCCGAGGTACATACAACATGTAACGACAGGATTTATACATTGAATCGGGCTAGACCAGAGATGGTAGAGATTGGCAGGGATCATTGTCTGCTGGGCCCCGGGGGATGCGAGCGATGTTTGCTCCCGGTAAAAGATATGGGTTAGAGCACGAACATTCTTTAATATGTGTTTCAAAAAATCCCCTTGGGTACGCAACCAATACATATATATATTTTACTGCGAGTCCCATGTATACAACAAAACTTGTAAAGCAACACTCACGACGGAGTCGTACCACGAACATGTGTGTGGATACGCCGTGAGCACGTGCATGTATCTTTATATGTTGAGCACAGATATCCCACTAAAAAGTAACACCGGAGACTAATCCTTACGGCCTGCTCAGATTGTTTTACGAAGCTAGCGAGCTGATCGATTGTAGGTTTACGAGCTAGTAGCGTCTATCAACGTTGTGTGGAGTATCTTTGGTATTAATATTTTAAAAGTTTGTCATTTTCTAGGTCAGTACCAAGATAGGAAACCAGAAATCCAGTAAATAATGATTTGTCAACTTAACTGAAAATCAGAATTGTAGAATTACACATTTAATCCGATATTTCCTTATCATATTCAATTAAAAAAATAATTCAAAATTGATATTAAAATCTAGATTCTGTTGTTGTTATAATCGCCTGTTTTGTTAAATGTTTACCTTTAAAAGTGTTTACGTTGTTTTTTGTGTAGTAATCGTACACTTTTATCCTAATCAGTCTTTCGACACGAAATATACGATTTTGGGTTATATAACGAGTGTTTGGTTTGTTGTGGAGTGCTGACGATATATGGACTCCCCTGACAGTCGCAACATAAGAACAGACATTTATTTGGAAGCTTCTTTGATGATTATCAGTCTTAACCATTTTTATTATACCTTGTCATCCAATTCAAAATGCTATCTATGGTCTTTTATATATGTTTCGCTATGCAATTACGGTTTGACCCATCCGGTATTCTTCCCTCTCCTCTTCTACTATTTGATATTCAAAAATAAGTAAATTGAAACGTAAATTTTCTTACCCGTATAATTATCGCAATAAAACTCAATATTTTGTCCGTAAGATATATTTGGTCGTGTATGTTTGTGTTTTTATGCATATTGACAAAGTATCCCGTATGGTTCAACAAGTAATTTTTTTAACAAATAAAATTAAAGAAAAAATAGTATACATTCATGTGTATATAAAATGAAAATTCGATTATGATTGTTTTTTAAACATTGAATTGTGTCACGAAACAATAAAATAGCCATTCATTTCAGCTTACAGAAAGTGACTTCACAATGCATTTGAAAGGGGACAGTGTTCCAGATAATGAAATTTTCGATTCGACATTTTTACTAGCACCGTACAAATTCATTTAAGTGTAATATCACCGACATAAACACGAATAGCATTAGTACATGCTCTTTGGAGAAAAACAATTATTACGCCATTCCGTAAACCATTAACCGGTGTAATTTAGTTTTACGTGCAAAAGAAATGCTGCATCTTAGTACCGCCAGTTCTTAAAAAAATCCACCAGACTGACAGATTCTTTACTCGGACAAAACAAATGCATGTCTTTTTTAGTGTTCCTTGTAAATTGATAGGGAATTATTTCGCGTCCTTGAATAACACCTAATATAATATACTTAGTATCGATCTGTCGGCGTAAAATGGTAGTCAACGAGTGTCAAGCGACGGGGCACGATATCAAGTTATGGCTAGAATAACGTTCAATTCGATATACAACGGTTTAATTGTGTTTAACACGGTTACAAATCGGTATGTAAATGAGATTTCTTATAGGTTAAATAAATGGAAATGACTGAAGGTCACTTTATAGGTAGCAGACTTGTCATGCATAAAGAGATATTGTTACATCGTTTTGCTGTCGACATACCAGTGACCTCTACAGCAACATTTCCTGACCAGTTGTATAGACAAATGCTACGCGATCTGCGAGACGAGTTCCGGAAGTTACGCCATATGAAAGGTAAGATCCGCGCGACTGTCGACCGTTCTCTCGTGTCAACATGCTATACGTGTCCGGCGGGAGCACACGTGGTTCATACCAACCTTGAATTGGCACAGATGCAGTTACACGTTTCCTGTATTTCTTTTTTTTCCTTCAAGGATGAAAATGATAATTGATACCGTCTGATGTTCATTTAATAAAGAATGAAATTGGTTTGTATAAATCACGTTCTTACGACAGATCAATAGCCAATCACATTGCGGGCTGGTGAGACAGCGCCACCCTGTGTGAGTTATCGCCCATTTCCGTGAGACAAAACACGAAATAGTTGCAATTACGATCTGGAGGGAGTGGTCAGTTTCATCTGACCACTGATACTGCTATTATGGTAATGGATCGTTATTATGATTGACTACTTCTCCCCATGATTTCAAATTAAGTTTATACAGGGACAGACCCAGGAAACTGAAAGTGATTTTGTTTTAGTAGAAGGGTTTTCCCTTGACGAAATTAGCTCTGTGCTGATGGTTACTTGGCTGACATTTTAGGATGCACTCTTTCGAAGGACATGTATCGGGAATGCTTCCGTCTTGCAATTTATAACTAAACAGCGCGATCACCCCGTATTAATTAGCCAATGGCTGTGGGGTCGAGCGTTATGTATGCGATAACAGGACCTAATCTCCAGCCGGTATAGCCATTCGGACTCACTTGTTACTTCTCATGGCGCATATTTCTGGGCAAATGTGTTATCTGCATAGTTTTTAATATCACAAATAGTCTAAACCAATTTGTAGAGTGCTCTGTCGAGATGTAGCTTACAACGGAACTTCGCCATTAACTTTATTACCCCATTACAGCTAATCTTCTTTTCCTAGAAAATGCCACGCTAAACGAAATATGCAAATACACGTACTGAAACATACAGTGAATTAACTTTATGGACACTACATATTCCGTCGCTAGGGAAATAGGTGCGCGGGACTGCCGACTGCGTCACTTTGTTTGTCCCTATATTTACTGTTGATTTATGGGTACGGAAACCAACGTATTAGTTTTGCGTTCCGGACAAATTGTTTGTTAAAATAGTCTTCTGATCCTTATTGATGAGTTCTGGGCGGCTTTTGGGTACACAATCATATCCATATATATCAAATTTTGTATTACGTGTAACAGGTTTGTACACGTTACTTTTTTTTTCGTCGCCAATATTCCGGACACATTCAGTATAAAATAACAACGCTTTCCGGCCAAGCTATTAGTTAAGTTTTTATTGTGCATATCTGATTTCGGGTATATAGGTTCTGCACTGTGCATTCCGGTCCATATTTAAGGTTACTAATCCCCGTCATACGAGTACACCGATATGATTATCTGGTTGGTATGGGATGGGGTATACATTATTTACTCCTTCAGGCAAACATAAGCCTATGTTTCATGTATAAATTTCTCATTTTAACCTACTAGTAGGTATTCCGGACAAATATGTACGCCTCCCGACCTGTATATTAGTTGTGCATTCCTTGTGTACGCATTAATCTAGTACATAATGTAGGTGTTCCTGTCAGAAGTGTACAAATAAGTCAGGTATTTCTAACTGAGAGCAAATTTGGTTCCGGGTTTCCGGGTAACATGTGCGTACATCCTAGTCCTGATAGTGATGACCTGGTGTAATTGTATGAGTAACTGTTTACATTATGTGGTCATATTGAGGATGGGATGCTTCGCACGAACTGACTCAGTGGTCCAAAATATGAACTCTATAAATGCAATTAAGACATGATCGGGATCATCTGATTCGTTAAAATTAGTAAAAAGAAGGTTGACCAATGAAATTCATAGGTCTAGTAGTCCGTGTACAGTGATCAGCATTTGAAATCTGGATTAGTCTTGACTGCCAACTAAACATCAAATAGGCGGAAAGATCAATTATATTGAGGCAAAAACATATTCGAACGCGATTGAAATTAGTTTCCATTATCGATTTTCGATTTACATATTCTGCATAAGAAAATGATGCTATAGAAGTCAATATGTAGTTAGTAAACGTAGTACGGAATCCAGATTCCGAAATCACAACTAATTCAAATTTACTGGACTGGATTGTGGTATCACTCCATGGCTTATATCGGCTCCACCATGGATCAAAGGACAACTAAAATACTGGCAAAAACACTGACGTCTAAATACATGTCGAGATAAAGCAAACACACCAAAACAAGTTGGAATTATTTAAACATTTCATCGGCGATATTTCATTCACAAATCAATATTGTCTTATTTGATATTTGATGGAATCACCTAGTACGAACTATCATATCTTTTCCGGATTTGAAATTCAAATTACGAGTTTAGATCGGTATTAAATATAACGGTACATTGGACCGTTGCTATTGAATATCTGTTGACCTGTACAAACAGTATGACACGTCCGTTCGTTCTACCTGGCGAGTCCCGAGGGCAAACATGTGATGGATTGTCTCTCCCCAGGGTAAGATCTTGTTTATCCATCGCGGAGTCACTTAACCGGAACACCGATTAACCGCTTCCGGCGATGTACTCGCATGTGCTATTTACCGATTACCACCTGATCCGAAATCGAATGCTTTATAAATATCAAGTTCATATTTGTTTTCTATAAAGCATATGAATATCTTAACTAGGAATTTCTTGGACCAAAGAAAACGAAAAAATTGCCTAGGGCTTTGGGTTGAGCGTACATGGTTGTACTCTCTTTGTAAATCTGAGTCCCAAGCGACCAATAGCTAAACTATAAAATATGTACATTTAAATTTAACATTATCGATTTCATTTGTTCAACATATTCTCAAGGCCGAACCATCACTGATTATCATTCAAGCCCAGAGGAATAGGGGGAAAATGGTTGCCACATGTGCCCGTTTGTGATAGTTATATAGTTATAGTTAAACGACCTCTGAACCTTGAACAAGCATCAGAAACTTAATCACTAAGAATTAAATCCATGTTCCCTATCATTCCAATGTTTTATGTAGTGGTTATGTATTTATTATCAGATGCGTTGGTTTTTAATCAAAATCATGTTTAATTGTTTTAGTTTGAATTGTTAGCTCATGAATTGAAGAGGAAATTTGAATAGTTTTATAATGTATGCAAGCTAACAATTCTGTTGTAATCGAAGCCATGTGCCTGGTGGCAGAGTGTGGGTGCAGGTGAACAAGTGTAGCGCAAGCATAACTATGTATGTTTTTGAGATTTTCCAGAACCTGGAGAAGGAATTATATACTAGAGGCTAGTAATGAATAATTCAGATTATTAATTACACCAAGAATACTCCTTTTTTTTTATTTATGTTGCGGAATGTTTTATATGAAATTAAATCTGAAACTCGAACGTACTATGAAATAGCTGAAAAACATTTACATGTACCCGGTGATTTCAAAAATGTATTTCAGGAAATCATCATATGAGAAATAATGATTTTAACAACAGGTGTTTAATCCTACTAAATGCCCACCAGCTTGAGACTTGCCACATATTTATTTTCTGTGGCATTCCGTAAGAATGGAGTAATCTCCCCTTGGATATTGCCCGAACGATTCCCAAGAAACACAGCGGGCCATCTATTAGACTAATTGCTAAACGTCTAACTGAGAAGTTTAGAATTTACTTCTCATCTCCGTTTAATTTTTTTTTCTTCTCCTAAGTTGTACGTAATTTATATATACCCAAACATAAATCTCACTGAAATCGTAAAACAGCGTTATGTGAAGTACGGGTATTCGATTGTGAATAATTTACTCGAGATGCTATTAAGTTTGATTCGTTTAAAGTGGTAAGATAACATTGCAGTATACGAATCACTGTTTTTAAATACAATATTTCTAAAACCCCGCAAACGACCTATTACGACTGCACGGCGGTAACACAGCTTACTGGTTAGGTAGTGCACATGAAATCAATTACACACGTCTTTCTTGTGTATCCGTTGCGTTCCGACTTTAATGGCAATGCGAATTTTGTAAAACTGTTTTTATTTGTTTATTTATTTTTGTTTCTAGATAAACTACTAATCGTTACAGATGGCAAATGAAAGCCATGTGGCATTATCTGGGATAAAAGTTGCCATAACATTTAAACGCCGGTATTAATTACACAAGTCGATACCTAGCTCCGTCAGGGTCTTCCTAAGAACCTTGAGATGGTCATGATAATGTGTTGAGTTTTAATCAGAGTGATGATGTGAGATTTAGCAGACGACAGCTCTAAAAGTCACTTAATACTGTTGTGTTTCTTTATTGGAGAAACTGGCATCTACAGCTCGTGTTGTGATCAGGACAGAGACAATCTGCCAAAAACCCCAAAACACCAGTTTTTTTGTGTTACATTGAAGGTATTATGTATCAATACAAATCAGGCAACAGAAAGAGATTTGTTATCAAAACATTTCCGTCTTTTAAATTCAATAGAAGCTATTGTTAACAAAGCGCAAATGCATGTACCAATAGAATGGATGCAGGCCCATACAGCGAAAGGAAATTGGCCGTGCCTCTCTGTCTGTTATACCCAGTGACCAATCATGCATGTGTCTAAATAAACGTTGACTCTCGATATTTTCAGGTTGCTGATTGCCCCCACACGAGAATATTTCGACATCTTCCGTAAGATGCGTAAACGGAAATACCAATGCAGTTTTAAACTCTTCTTCGTGAACCAAATGTATAAAGATGCATATTCATGATGGAATAATGTATTTTATATGAAATTAAAGTACACCATATCTAAATGCACATTTCATTCTCCAAGCCAATGTCTACAACGACTGAATGACTCATTTGTTAAACTTTACATACATCCTGATTGAAGCTGCACCTACACACTGCTCTTTACTGCTCTGTTTTCTGTTTCAGGAGCATGTCAGCCAAGCTTTTCTGAAGTTACAGGATGACAACCACAGCGAGACTTCAGGGGAGACAAATACAAGTGACAGTGGGCGTGGCCTTAGTGATGATGAAGTTCATGGCCCAAGAGGCGGTTCTTATAGTAAGGGCAGAGGTGAGTCAGTTGATGAGGAAGGTCAAAGGTCAAAAACTGGATTGAAAAGTGTCGTTGAGGATATACAGTGGGCGGGATCATGTTGAGTACAAAGTGAACCGGAAAGAGGCTGAACATGCAACGATGGCAGATCCAGAGTTCTTAGTGATTAATCTATAGCCATGTTCTTGACCGGTGATTTTTTACTGTGTCTGAAGCTCCTACCCCTTGAACAGAGAAAGCAAACTTGATCGAGGCAGTTAACAAATTCGAAGGGTGTACTTTCATTTTTTTTCTTAGATCAGTTGTACTCGATACAAAGTACATTACGTTGTCAGTTTTATGTTTTTTTTGTAGGCTGATCTAATCTTATTTGAAGGCATATTTCGGGATAGAACTATAAATGTTAACTCACCTTCTACAAGGGAACGTTTTTGTTTTAATTTTTGTTTTTCCTTTCAAAACTATTCATGGTATTTTCGAAGGTGATATGAGCATGCTTATTTTCGTTCGTTGGCAACGATATTAAAAGTTTTATTGAAGTTAAGATCAAATTAGATTTAAAAGAACCACTTCACAAAAGGCGGGCATGGTTTTTAAACGACTCCTCTGGGGCGACAGTTGACAATAACGTAGAAATAGGGGACGCTGATTTTTTTTCACGTGATAATGACTTCAGTTACTTGTAGAGAGTTCATTTGTGTTCGTTTAAACGTCAAACATGCAAGGCTAAAATATCGACAAAACAGTACATAGATATCTGTACTTCGAGTTTGAAATTGTTCCCTAAGCTATAATAGCATCGTCTGTTAATGACGTTACATGGGGTCTGAAGCAATATTTCCGCCAATATTGTCTCAATTTTAGAGAAGGGACCAGTGAAACGCAAAAACAGTTATATTAGGAAAACAGATTAGTGTGAATATAAAAAAAAACATGCCTATAAATCATTTGCAGTGTAAAGCATTATGAGATAGATAATATTCATAAAGAAAAAAAATCTCTTGTATCAGGTGATAATACGAAATAGACAACGGTGTCACGTTCTCACCGCGCGCTGTCCGTGTCTGGCACGTGCGATAGATAAGAAGACATTACAATAGGCCAATAAGGAACACGTGTACATTACAGCCGAAAGTAAAATCGCCTTTCAACCTTTATATTATCTCAAAACAAGAAATAGCAGCTGTTCAATATATCAAAATTTTATCTTCAAATTAACGATGAAATATTTAAGTCAGCGAAGGATCTGTCGTCTGCGAAAGTCTCTTAAATCAATTACACTGAGACACGTATGTCTTCAGGCCTCGCTGTTGTAAAGCTTTACTGCAACTAGACAGACATGAACATATACTTTTTGAAAATTCTTTTCAGTGGTCCCTAAAAGTAAACCAAATATGGAGGTGAACGTGTACCAGAACCAAAATGCATTCTTCCCAGACGGGCGTGAACCAATCTCCCCGATATCACTGCCAAGGTTTACTGCTTACCCACCATACGCCCCTAACAACCCGCGTTACCAAGGCGACACCGGAAGTAGTTACGCTGTGCATAGACCTCTTCAAACGTTCCATTTTGGAACAAAGTCTTCCTCCATTGAAGACGATAGTGGATCTACTTCCGGTATCCACACAATGGACGATGATTTTACAGCACACCTGAAAGACAGTGTGATATAGTTAAAACATAATAATTTTCTACATCAAAACAAACTAATGTTTCGTAATTTTTAATGTGATAAGTTTCTGTGATATTATTTAATTTCTAACATAAAAAAATATAATCTAAAGCTATGTAGCAAAGCAGAACAAGGAAGAAGAAATTGTAAACGTTGTCAAAGAACAGGAAGTGAAGTTTAAAAGCATACCGGATGTGAGTCTATAAAATCAAAAACCGGAGGTCGGGGCGTCCAGCGGACAGGAGCACTCTGCAGTCGAGGTAAATATACCATTGTAAACGACCGATTTCTCGTGTTAACAGGAGCCAGAGTACACAACCTAGAAATAAGTAAAACGAGCTAAGATCTCGACAAGGGACATATCTAATCAGACTAAACATGAATTTGAGCGGCCATTTTTTAACACGGAGATAAGACATAGGCCTATCGACCCACTACGTGTAAAATTGTCGTTTTTGCAAGTATATTAAGGTCCTTTCGGTACAGGAGAATGTTTTACTTTCAGGAAGTAATGAAAACAAATGCGTTTGACTAACCAAGAGTGTTGTATTGCTATTTCAGGCACGTTTTGTCCGCTGGTACGCCTCGGGATTTGAGACCGGATATGACGTCTTTGATAATTGTTGTCATAGGTACCCCGTCGTCATGGTAAGTTCTAAAGCAAAACAAAAAACTATACTCTCATTCAACAAAATTACAGAGATAAAATTCATTTTTCTTTTATGTCAGTAAGAACTATTTTCTGAATTTAGGATTCCAGATCATTCTAGTTACGTCAAATTCGCATTTGTGTATTGAATATAATACAGTTGGATTGGTTCTGATCCCCAATAAGCCGGAATACTTCATTTAAGTGATTTATTTGAAATTTATTGATAAGTCATATTGATTTAAAGAAATATTTCATGTGTAGAGGAAGACGTCATACATTATCCAGACTTCAATGCATATTTTCTTTTTTATTGGTCCAAAATGGGCTTAGAAATGGGAAAGGAATTTTTAAAATGTTAGAGTTTGCAGTCCTCTCTGGTTATGAATATGTCGCATGTTGCATGGGATTATTGATCCGAAACGGCTTTTTTTTGAATTAACAAAATTATGTTAAAATACAACGCTGTGCAATTTTAAACTGTTTATTGACATTTTAAATGAACTAATTTAGTAATCCAAAGCCATCTTAAATTGACTAATTTCACATTTTTGGCGCAAGTTTAAGGAAAAAGAAGTAATATGTGACAACATCACCATTTGATGTCAAAAGCTAATAGGCGAATAATTTGACGCAAAGCTAGGAGTTGCTTTAGGCTGTTTCACACTGGCTTGTTTACGTCATTCTCTCAGTAAAGACGAGGTGTTCTATCGATCTCAAGCCTTGAATACGATTTTGTATCTTGTCTTGTTATGTATGTAGATTTTCTCTCGGGGTTAAGTGACGTTTTGTTAAAATTTCCTTCGAGATAAAACCATGGTTTTTAATGCTGTGTTAATTTCCCTGAATGCTCTCTCTACCTCTGCCCATAATCTGTATAAGAAATTTGCCAAGGAAACACACTGCTTCCTGAACATGATCAACTCCGGTAAGCATCAGGCTGTTCATTTTCTGACAATACCAGCAGTTTTCCATGCACATCCCAATTACCAAGGTGCTTCCTGTTGGTTTCTGGGAGTTGCGGTCTGTTTTCCTTTAACCTAACTTTCTAACGACGCAATTCTCCATCTGGAAACTCCCACGGGTTAACTTATTGTTTCCGTTGACAATAATAGGTAGTTGATAATTCAGGTTTTCTTCGATTTTTTGGGGTTTTTTTTCTTTTTTTTTTTGAAAAATTTGGTCGACGATAATGGTAATGTGGTAAGTTCTAGTCTGTCAGAGCAATCTGACTCCTGCTATCTGGTAATCGTTACATTGAAAGCCTTCTCGTGTTCTTATCATCCAGAAGGAAGTAATCTTTCTTTTTTATATTTTCTTAAATGCTTTTTTCAACTTTTAATTTCATTTGCCTTTTTAGATTCTGTGGGGACATTCATCTGCCAACTAAAGGATTGTGATTTGCGACAACAACGCCCAGAAAGAATTCTTTGACATAGTTCAGACTGTTATAGCAGAATGAAGGATTTTTATTTGCAGTTTATAGCGCATGTTTTTAGTGTTAACTTAAGAGCATGCATCAAGTCCACTGTGCCAAATAACGCTTTGTCCGATAATAGGACCAGTCTATATACCATTCAGTTTGTCTTGAATAGTGGTTGTCATTATACTTTTTAGCTCCATTATTTTTAAATATCACGGGACCACTTATATACCGCAGTTTCGTACCTGTTTATACAGCATTGACTAATTCCTATGTGTTTAGATAAAAGGTACACAAATAAACAATTATAAAAAGAAATGCCTCTTTACAATTTCACACATCTGGCGATTTGGTTATATGATACTCAATATTTGTTTTTTAAATTATCTCAATTTTGTGTGCTCAAGAGATATTTTTGGTACATTTTATATCATATTCCATATTTACCTGCATACACGTCCGGTTAAACATAGAAGATCCTCATCAATCCGGATATTACGGAGACGACTAATGCAACGGATTAGAGAGTTTCATGGTGTTATGTTCAATGGCATTGTGTTGTATTTATTGAGAACGGTGAAATAAGAGTTTTGTGCCTGCACAGGGAATGTTTAGGGTTCAGAATGCGAAGATTTCGATCTACATAGAATAACTTGTGGAGACCGCCTCATATATATATATATATATCTAACATGAAGTTGCATTCGGAAACGTTTCATGGTATCTGAAAAACCTGCATTAGCTATACAATGTATGTGTTCAATGAAGTAATAATGACAGTACAGACAAGTGAATTGTGAAATTTTCAAGGCAATCCTTTCCTTTACCAAGACACAAATATTACATAAATTATATCGCATACATAAGACAGATGTAAAGTTCATAGAATGTAAAACAGATACCAGGTTATATATCTGTATGCTCGGTTTAGACACTCTTTTTCATCACCTAAAAATTAATATCTGAAATCCGTACCATAGAATAATATGGTGAATATTAAACTTACCGAATTAGACAGGTTTGATAATTTTGGAAGTTTCTTAACCAATTTCAACTACGCGAAACCAAAATTCGATCCGGAAACCAGAAAAAACATATCTGCAAATCATGTCAGTCCGGATTAAAGAATCATTTGAATGGTTTATTATATTTCGTAATATCATCAGCTGCCAGATTTGTCAGGATCGATTCAAGCGTATGTGTAATACGTCACAGAAGTATGTATAACACGTCTCAAGCGTAGGTGTAATACGTAACAGAAGTATGTATACACGTTTCTGGCGAATGTGTAATACGTCACAGAAGTATGTATAACACGTCTCTTGCGAATGTGTAATACGTCACAGAAGTATGTATAACACGTCTCAAGCGTAGGTGTAATACATCACAGGCGTAGGTATTAAACGTTTCTGGCGAATGAGTAATACGTCACAGAAGTATGTATAACACGTCTCAAGCTTCGTTGTAATACGTCATAGAAGTATGTATAACACGTCTCAAGCGTAGGTGTAAAACGTCACAAATGTAGATGCATGTATAAAGCGTCTCAGGCGTATGTAAAATACGTGACATGCATAGGTATATCGTGTCTGAGGTGTATAATACACCGCAAGCGCATGTATTACACGTCTCAGTTGTAGGTGTAATACGTCAGAAGCGAAGGTATAACGCGTTTCATGCTTATGTGTATGTAATACGTCACGTGCATAGGTATAACACGTCACAGACTTAAGTGTAATACGTCACAGTGTAATACGTCACATGCATAGGTATTACACGTCTCAGACTTAAGCGTAATACGTCACGTGCATAGGTATAACACGTCTCAGACTTAAGTGTAATACGTCACAGATGTAGGTATAACATGTCTCAGACTTAAGTGTAATACGTCACAGATGTAGGTATAACATGTCTCAGACTTCAGTGTAATACGTCACAGATGTAGGTATAACATGTCTCAGACTTCAGTGTAATACGTCACGTGCATAGGTATAACACGTCTCAGGCGTATGTGTAATACATGTACGTCACAGTCGTTAACGTAATACGTAAACATTCCAGCGTGTTGGTTATTGTATAGTATCTCAGGCTGGTATAATGATATTATTAAAATCAATATGAAATCCATTTCGTAAGAGTTATGTTTTCTTTATGGCCCAGGAAGTAACTTTAGAAATGCAATGCTACATTACACTTATATGGCAACACATATATTGACATGTTTACTAGGTGTGTGTCACGTGAGGATAATGCATGTGCATTTTCTCTGTAAGTTCAATGATCTAAGTATAATCCTCAAATTAAAATGGAAAGATGGAAAAGCCGGCGTCATTTATTACCACCGCTTTGAACAGCAGAAATCGTTGCCATCTTACGAGGAGAAGCGCGTTGCAGTCGATACCACTATATACATGAAAATCTCATCATGCTTAATAAAACAAAGGCATGGGATACTGGTTAATGTGTTATAGTGGAGTACACAATAAGTTTTCCGGGTCGTTTTATCATGTCATGTTTCAGTTTTATGATATTCAATCTTTTTAATTTCGGTATAGTGTTACAACCTTGTTCTACAAAATTATCAGTGACGCCAACATATCGGTGTCACGCTGTGTCATCTCGGATGACAAAATTTAATATCACATTATTTTAGAGTTATCTCCTCAATCTCACACTTCCTGCTTTGATGATTTGGTGAGTTGGCCACTGTGGACTAATCTAACTTCGGCCATGGACGTCATTACCATAATATGCCTGTTCTATCGTCATAAATACACCCAAAATTACATTTAATTGATTAAAAAAGATGTCCATCTCGAATAACACTGCGCATTATTCCGGTAAAATGTCGTTTATCAAAATACAATGGACGACAGTCACACAGTGTATGTGTCAATACATCTGATTGGATGATAGTATAGGGCACCGGGAAGAAAACACTTTTTAGTTCCGTTTTCAGAAACGTGGGTGTTGATACTATTTTTTTTCGTCAAATAATCGTTTTCAGTAAAGATGTAATATGTTCCGAAATATGTCATAATACATTTCAGAAACCTGTTATATAAAAGTCCATTTGATTGGCAAGATTATTGTATCTGACACGAAAAACACAAGGACGATTTTGTGTCGATCTTGTTCCGGATATAGTTATTTAACACATTTTCATCAGGTATAAGCTTAACTCTAAAGATAATTTGTTGGGCGTTAAACAGATGAATGTACCGCGCATTCATGTAGAACATTATGTTCACTGGTCTTGAGAAACTATGGAAAAATAGTGACGTCATGATTACAATCAAGTACCGACCAACCAATTTTACTGATCAATGAAGATGAGAGAAGTAAATAGACGATCCTGTAACAAGGATGTTAAAATTAGATCTAGTGTGACTTTAACCGGAAACAAGGAAGAAACATAGTAACAGGTAGCTATTAATGTGTGAACACAAATTAAAAACAATTAGAACAGTGAAACATGTCCCACATTTCTCAGATTTTATTGTTCCTTGAAAACAATTGTCTGACAAAAAAAAAATAATAATCTGAAGTTTCAGGGGAAATAACTCGAACATAAAACAAAAGAGAATTTAATTAGGAATCGTTCAACCTTAAGAAATTATGAGTTTATGTTTTCATATTTACCCCTAACGTGTATTGTAATTGAAGTGATGTTATCTGTCAACATTTTCATACACTATGATGACGAAAATAAAAGAGAGAGATAAATCTGTAATTAAATTTCCCGGCAGAGAAGTTTATCGAGAACTGACAGATGATGACCGTGTAACGAGTTTTTTTTTTTTTTAAGTGAGACAAGGAGTATGATTAGTAGATTAATTTTACCCCTAGTTCGGTTTGTATGAATACTGAATATGAACACGTGATTATAATGGCATCTGAGCGGACACTTTTCTGGAAATTTCGCCAAGATTAAACAAGGTTAGTCTGTTGGTTTCAGGTCACCCATGTAAAAAAAACTAACATTGAAAAGCAAGAAAAAGGGAAGCAAAAAGTGAAGATAGAGACAATGCAAAAAACAATCGCTGACAGCAATTGCTCATTTTTTTCTTCCTCCTTGTCAGGTTTCTCATATATGTATCAGTGGTAATATCCCTAACAGCCTATCCGAACTGCCGGTCGCAAACGTCTGAATCCCCGACTATCTCGGCAACACGAGCTCGACGGCACATCCGAGTTGGTCGAAAGCTTAGGTCGAGATCCGTGATAGCCAAACTTGACCTGTTGTGATAAGATATCGCGGAAGATAGACATATTGTTATGTAAGTCTAGTTAATTTCTTTAATATCGAGTTTTTATCTCGACAAGTCGTGTTACTATAATGCGACATATGCCACATTTTCTATACAATTTACAAAACTAAAATCATTTGAACGAAATTTTATCATTGCTTATTCAAAAACACAAATAAGATATCAGTTTGAATAAAGTGTTTTTGAAAGAGTCTTATTGTACAACAGAGAGTTGTACATATCTTTAATATGTCTCAGAAGAAATCTTCATAAAGCATGGTTATTAAGACAACCAAATCTTCGGCTGAGCTGAAATACAGCGTTTGTCTTTTTCGACATAAATGGCGTTTCATTTCCGATACACACGTTTTGTTATGAATGAAGTAATCAATTATCGAGAACCTCATGTACCGCTTCACATTGGGAGTGAAGACGTTTTGAAATGGATCATCTTTAGCATGTGTCGACAAGACAGCGATCTTCAAATTACCCTAAAAGTTCACAAAAAAAAGCCAACAGAACAGCAGTTGCTGTTAAAAATCGTCCATTGTCAATTATACTGTCACTCACACTCAACAAGAGGATATGACCGACACATTAAATTTAAATAGAACGGGAACTTAAGAATTATGAGATACAAAAATACCAGAACAGAAAGATTTACGACTAGTCATGAAAAAACAGGTCAAATTATATTTTCATCTGGACGTTTAACAAGAGTCCTGATGTCCCTACTGTACTCATACTTTGGAAAATAGTTAATCGTCGTATCTCAGTCTCACTTTATAGATAGTTCAAAGTCTGATAAGTTAATTCATTATTCTGGGATTTACGTTTCTTTAAAGGAAGGTTTTCACTTTCTCTCCAAGGTAATAATTCATTCGTTTGAGAAAGAAAGAAAATAAAGTACACTATATTAGCATGCCAGCAACAGAATGTCACAATCATTTATCTCTTGGTTGAGTTAGTCATTTGAAGATGTTAGCACACCTGACTCCGGATTCCCTGGAAATAGGTCAAGGTCACGCACTTAGAAAGAACACTTTCGACGAAATAACAATGAAAAAACAACTACATTTTACTTTCTTTCAAATACCTTTAACACGTTTTACACCAATTACTTTGAAAGCGGTACAACAACCATCGATCATTAAAATGATTTACTCAGCATCCCAGCACGCTCCAGACAAAATTATATCATCTTGGACTTTCGGTTCTTCAGAAGAAGTCGTTTTAATCATTATCACAACAATTTACGGATAAGATTACTGTGAGCATTAAGATACTGTCATTTAAAGTGTATGTATAATTCGTTCGTGTAAACATGCCACGAAACACGTTTAACGACCTTATATATCTTGATAAACTCTGACGGCAAAAGGAAGAAGGAGGAAAAACAGTGTTTGTATTCCTTCTCAAAAAGGGTTAAAAACATGAATTGGCACAAACGCTTTTGAAATTGTTATGTGCACGTTGTCGCCGTAGTGGAGCGCAACCCTGGTGGAGAGTAGAGAACTAAGGTAGGGAACCGGTATTATTGCACAACATCGGAAGAAGACACACAAGGCGGGCAACTTATACGTTTAAGAAACCTTCTGTTAAGTTTACCATAGACTGTCAACAGTCTCTTGATTTTTTTTTTAGAAATCTTCTATCAAGTTTGCCCAAGACTGTCTACAGCCTCTTGAAATTGTTTTAGAAACCTGTCAAGTTTGCCGTAGATTGGCCCAAGTCTCTAGAGGTTTTTTTTTTTTAGAAATCTTCCGTTCAGTTTGCCTTAGACTGGCCCAAGTCTCTAGAGGTTATTTTTAGAAATCTCCCATTCAGTTTGCCTTAGACTGGCCCAAGTCTCTAGAGGTTTTATTTAGAAATCTCCCGTTCAGTTTGCCTTAGACTGGCCCAGTCATTACAGAGTATTTAAATAATAACTAATTTCTTTTTTTAATTCTGACCACTTGGATATGTCGGATTCACACGAAGGGGAGATAATAAGTAAAAAAAAAAAAAAAAACACGCGCACAGTATTTCATAGCAAATCTTAGGGGCTGGTTGCCAGACTAAATTCGCCCCACCAAATCCTCACCAGAGAAGAAATTCTGACGCTAAGACTGCCTGTCGAAACGTAATTATTGTCGAGGAAGGGTTCCGTTAATAATACCTCGTAAAAAGCATTAGGAGATTTAGTTAATGTGAAGAAAGGGCCCAAAGACGATATGCCAATGTATAAACACAGTATGATATTAGTACTATACATTACACCCAGCGCGTGGCCAGTTTAACGCCAGTATTGTGGTGCATAGAAATAGCGACGGTTTATCGTCAAATGACTGTTCCAATTTGACGGATCACACTGTCAGAAATGAACGATTTATTTTAGTTTAAATCAAATTATAAATCGGAATAACACAACATGAACAGTGAATGAAAATATAAGCACTGAAATGTCTTGTACTTGCATTTATGGTCGTTATAAATGACAGAGCTTTTCAGACAAACAGCGCACTGATGAAAGACTCGATAAAATGGTATCAGATTGATGTTCATCAGAAAAAGTAACAAAGCTGAATTATGATTTCGGGGAAACATCAAAACAAGAAAATTAGTTTATGTGAAAAAAAATATAACAAGTTTATTGTAACGTTAATTTTGGTGGACTTATTTTAAAAGATACATAATGATAAAATAATAATAAAAGTTACTAATGCATTGTTCTGAAACGCTGCATCGGATTGGTAATAAGACTATAACGGTTTGAAGTGCTCAGTTATTTTTATACCGGAAAGTGTGGTAATATCGTATTGGGAGGGAAAAAAACCGAAATACAACAAAAAGCATTAGTTCGTGTTATCTTGATCATCAGCAAAGCCGGGGTGTGAAGTGTGTCAGCATTGGGCCATGTTGGTTTTGTGAATTTCCATATAAAAACGTATAGAGAGAATTGTTATAGATGAGAGAAGCGAAAACGTGTTGATTTGTCAAATAGCGCCGCTCGGTTTTTATATCGCAGTGGCCTTTATCCGAGTCGTTACATGCACGTAAGTATACATACATCACAACAGAAACGTGAGGCTCCAGAAAGGATTTTAATACAATTACAAAAAATCTAACTATTATTTTTTTCACCACTTTGTTAATAAATATCATAACTGGTTTCACAGAGTTTATGCTGTCAATCAAAATTTTCAATTTTCTTTGATCGTCAGTCTGAAATTCATTTTTCGATTTTAACGGAACTACGTCCTAATTTTTATTTCCAATTTCAAACTAACCTTAATGACCCCCTCAGCTGTCTCTTGTATCATGTGACATTTCATTGGTAATTTTGACTTTTTTGCTTTAACCATTTGAAACGAATCGAAAAAGTTGACATGTGTAATCTTATTAAAAGATTTTGGTTTAATGCTATGGAAGAGCATTGCCCTCGAGGGCCTAGTCAACACACAGAGAGAATTGAGACAGTTTTCAATGATTTTTTAAAAAAACATTTTCACGAAAACTCAAAATTCAACACCAGGGTATGCTTTTGTAGCTTTCAGTTCTTAAAGTACAACAGGATAATTCAATGCACGTGCTCTCTTCATGCATTGCACATACACCGACAAACGAGTTTCAGCACGTGCAAGACTTATTAATAACACTTTCGTGCATGGAAAGACATTTGTACATTAACTGTGCATCAGTTTGAAATGTCCATAATGTTTATAGTAAATAAAATTGTCGGATTAAGGGATAGGTGAGGAAGTTTATTTGACGAATGTGATTACAGTTCTAATATCGGCATCCTGCTGTTTGATCAAGGTAATAACAGTTTTGACTGAGCGGACAACAATAATATAGTATCAAGAAATTTTTTTTATCAATGTTACAACAGCTCGGCTCATTTGAACACAAAGAGACCAGTCATTTTTTTCACAGATAGAATAGAAGGAATTTCGAAGAAAAAAACCCAAAAATATTTAAAAATCAATTGAGAGTATTCAAGACATTAGCAATAGATTTTTCCGTCGTAATGACCTTAAACTAAACATCATTCTGCCATTTGCAGTTGTGTCATAAAGACGAAACTACAGTACAAAATTAATCTTTATTTCTATTCTGT
The DNA here is from genome assembly GCF_031769215.1 of Ylistrum balloti. Taxonomy (NCBI): domain Eukaryota; kingdom Metazoa; phylum Mollusca; class Bivalvia; order Pectinida; family Pectinidae; genus Ylistrum; species Ylistrum balloti. The sequence continues at coordinate 1,228,962 of NW_026781917.1, forward strand.
GACGTCATACTACCGTGCCAAAAGCTCGAACAAAGCAATCAATCTTTTTTCTTAACTTTCCAAAACCAGCTCACGTTTTATAGATCTTGTTGGGCATGCTAATTGTTGTTAATTGATTTTTAAGTTATTGTCATTATTATTTTGCAATTGTCATTGATAAGATGTTACATTTGTGACCAATTTGTTTTTAAAATACGGGTACGTTTTATAATGTTCACTCTCCGCCAGGCGTCGAACTTTGCAACGCCAGATAATTGCGTCGTTAAGTTGCTTTATTCCAATCGCTCTGAATTGCATGTTGCGGATCTCCCGCATGGTGTTCAGTGAGATACTCACCCGCTACTACAAGAAAACTCCGCATCAGTATAACCCTGGCTGTAAAAAACTTCCATAGTCATCAACACTCATCAACCATTTGTTAAAAAAAATCTCAGCTTTCATGGAATTCATTATAATGATTGGGAACAAACCTTTATCAAATATTTAATCAACTGCAACATGTTGACGCCATATGTTGGAAAACGAGACTGTTACAATCTGGATATAGGAGGTTCAGGGGGAATGCGATTATTTCTACCAGGCTATTTAAATACCACCAGTGAAATATAAACCTGATAGAATTGTGGTTAAAAAGATGTAAAATTGATACTTTTACTGAGTGAATGATAACATACATGTCTATATTAAAATCCTCATACCGAGTGAATGATAACATACATGTCTGTATTAGAATCCTCATACTGAGTGAATGATAACATACATGTCTATATTAAAATTCACATACTGAGTAAATGATAACATACATGTCTATATTAAAATCATTATACTGAGTGAATGATAACATACATGTCTATATTAAAATCCTCATACCGAGTGAATGATAACATACATGTCTATATTAAAATTCACATACTGAGTAAATGATAACATACATGTCTATATTAAAATCCTCATACTGAGTGAATGATAACATACATGTCTATATTAAAATGATAACATACATGTCTATATTAAAATCATTATACTGAGTGAATGATAACATACATGTCTGTATTAAAATCCTGATACTGAGTGAATGATAACATACATGTCTGTATTAGAATCCTCATACTGAGTGAATGATAACATACATGTCTATATTAAAATCCTCATACTGAGTGAATGATAACATACATGTCTATATTAAAATCATTATACTGAGTGAATGATAACATACATGTCTGTATTAAAATCCTCATACTGAGTGAATGATAACATACATGTCTATATTAAAATCCTCATACTGAGTGAATGATAACATACATGTCTATATTAAAATCATTATACTGAGTGAATGATAACATACATGTCTATATTAAAATCCTCATACCGAGTGAATGATAACATACATGTCTGTATTAAATTCCTGATACTGAGTGAATGATAACATACATGTCTGTATTAAAATCCTGATACTGAGTGAATGATAACATACATGTCTATATTAAAATCATTATACCGAGTGAATGATAACATACATGTCTGTATTAAAATCCTGATACTGAGTGAATGATAACATACATGTCTATATTAAAATCCTGATACTGAGTGAATGATAACATACATGTCTATATTAAAATCCTGATACTGAGTGAATGATAACATACATGTCTATATTAAAATCCTGATACTGAGTGAATGATAACATACATGTCTGTATTAAATTCCTGATACTGAGTGAATGATAACATACATGTCTATATTAAAATCCTCATACTGAGTGAATGATAACATACATGTCTGTATTAAAATCATTATACTGAGTGAATGATAACATACATGTCTATATTAAAATCCTCATACTGAGTGAATGATAACATACATGTCTGTATTAAATTCCTGATACTGAGTGAATGATAACATACATGTCTGTATTAAAATCCTCATACCGAGTGAATGATAACATACATGTCTGTATTAAATTCCTGATACTGAGTGAATGATAACATACATGTCAGTATTAGAATCCTCATACTGAGTGAATGATTACATACATGTCAGTATTAGAATCCTCATACTGAGTGAATGATTACATACATGTCTGTATTAGAATCCTCATACTGAGTGAATGATAACATACATGTCTATATTAAAATCCTCATACCGAGTGAATGATAACATACATGTCTATATTAAAATCCTCATACTGAGTGAATGATAACATACATGTCTGTATTAAATTCCTGATACTGAGTGAATGATAACATACATGTCTGTATTAAATTCCTGATACTGAGTGAATGATAACATACATGTCTGTATTAAAATCATTATACTGAGTGAATGATAACATACATGTCTGTATTAAATTCCTGATACTGAGTGAATGATAACATACATGTCTGTATTAAAATCCTCATACTGAGTGAATGATAACATACATGTCTGTATTAAATTCCTCATACCGAGTGAATGATAACATACATGTCTGTATTAAATTCCTGATACTGAGTGAATGATAACATACATGTCTATATTAAAATCCTCATACTGAGTGAATGATAACATACATGTCTGTATTAAAATCATTATACTGAGTGAATGATAACATACATGTCTATATTAAAATCCTCATACTGAGTGAATGATAACATACATGTCTGTATTAAATTCCTGATACTGAGTGAATGATAACATACATGTCTGTATTAAAATCCTCATACCGAGTGAATGATAACATACATGTCTGTATTAAATTCCTGATACTGAGTGAATGATAACATACATGTCTGTATTAAATTCCTGATACTGAGTGAATGATTACATACCTTTCTGTTTTAAAATCATTATACTGAGTGAATGATAACATACATGTCTGTATTAAAATCCTGATACTGAGTGAATGATAACATACATGTCTATATTAAAATCATTATACTGAGTGAATGATAACATACATGTCTGTATTAAATTCCTGATACTGAGTGAATGATAACATACATGTCTATATTAAAATCCTCATACTGAGTGAATGATAACATACATGTCTGTATTAAAATCATTATACTGAGTAAATGATAACATACATGTCTATATTAAAATCATTATACTGAGTGAATGATAACATACATGTCTATATTAAAATCCTCATACCGAGTGAATGATAACATACATGTCTGTATTAAATTCCTGATACAGAGTGAATGATAACATACATGTCTGTATTAAAATCCTGATACTGAGTGAATGATAACATACATGTCTGTATTAAAATCCTCATACCGAGTGAATGATAACATACATGTCTATATTAAAATCCTCATACTGAGTGAATGATAACATACATGTCTATATTAAAATCCTCATACCGAGTGAATGATAACATACATGTCTATATTAAAATCCTCATACTGAGTGAATGATAACATACATGTCTATATTAAAATCCTCATACTGAGTGAATGATAACATACATGTCTATATTAAAATCATTATAATGAGTGAATGATAACATACATGTCTGTATTAAAATCATTATACTGAGTGATTCATAACATACATGTCTGTATTAAAATCATTATACTGAGTGATTCATAACATACATGTCTATTTAAAAATCCTTATAATGCACGAACGAAAAAATACGTCTATTTCATTTCATATTTCTAAATGCGGCTATTTTTCTGTTTGTAACTGCTTTCCCCACCCCACCCCCACCACCCCCCTCATCCTCACCCCGCTACCCCGATCCCCTCATCTCCTCCCCACCCACCCCACCCACCCCACCCCATAATTGTATCATCTTACATACGATAGAAAGAGAGTTAAGATATCAGTGTTTATTGTAGCTAAAAGTGTATATTACATACGATGGAGAACTAAACATGTCACAGTCCCCTGTGGTAGCTGTGTTACACCTCGCTCACCTGGTGAAATCATTAATGTGACTATTTCAACGCTATTTAACTTCCCATTATGAAAAATGCAAAGGAAAACACAGATACCCATTTGTTTGAAACGCCGTGGATGGATGCATTACACCATTAAAAGACATCACGCCAACAATTTTACAATTTTATCGACACAATTCTATACCGTCAGCAATATATGTTAGCTTTCTCGTAAACGTGTAATTGCACTGTATTGATATATTAATAAGCCCGTGCGTCCATCTATCATACTATAACAGTTCTGACGGCCCGGACCCAAGGGACTCATAAAACGTAATACCGTAATGTAAAAACCAACTGATGCATTTCAAACATGGATGAAAGAGATAGAAACATATAGAGCTCATCAGATGGAGCAACGCTTCCTCGGGGACTACGCCATCCCTTTTAGGAAAAAGTCGACTAACAATTCATCATAAGAAAGATTCTCTTTTGAAAATTATCGATAAACTGTACAAGGTTTGTTTGAGACGCCAAGCCTACTTGGTTACAGTGAGACGATGAAAGTAACACGCGAACTGCATGTAAGAGTATGCTGTGTAGTAACAGTAGTATTTCAGTCACTGAATGTTGGCAGTGACTTAGATGTTTACAACAAGTGTTGTGATTCCTGGGTGTACCATTCATGTTGTTGCCGTTTGGCTGTGTTCTATTAGTGTTATTGCTAGCTTTAGATAATTTACACCATTGTGGAGGAATTTTAAATTGTGACAAGATTAAAATTAAAAAAAAGAGAACTAGTGTCATTAATTATTTATTTATCTCCTTTCATAACAAGAAGTTTTAATAATTAAAAAATAAAAACTGTTGGGTCCAAACAAGACACATTTCAACAAATCACACTTTGTTTTCTTTGACTAGAACTGAAACTGTTTCTATGACTTTTTGTTTTCACAACATTCCAGTTTGGTTTACAGCAACACTTTTCACGTTTTGATGACAATCAAGAGCAGAATAAATCTGCATAACCTGTGGTTTATTTGTCAAAGGAGATGGCATAAAGTGTATTACGCTGTAAAGAAAGACAGCGTTTAATCCACGCGGGGTGATTCGTAAACACATCTGTTTTGTTGTGAACAGAGATAAAGTCAGCGAAGATTCAACAGACTGCGGAATGTAAAAAAAAAAAAGAAAAGAATAAAATTTCTCTGATAACTAAGTGATCGTATCACAAGTTTCTTGTGACGTCACTATGGTTCAGTGATCAAATAATCTTGAAAAGCCGTTACAGGTTCAGTAGATGTTTAGCCCATGAAATGGAGACCTGTGAGTTGTCTGGAATAGACAAATCTATTGATGAAAAATCTGCCTACACTGGTATCGTATGGTCATAGCCTAATGCCAACAATCATAAAAATGTTTTTATTTAGATGTAACATGACAAGTTGAAATATATACCTTGTTGCAGACGTAAAGCGCTGGTAAACACGCACACGAAACCACGCTATGTCACCACGCAAAATATCAACGCTGTTTATGTTATGTACAAGTAGTACTTGTAGAATATACGATCTTTCAAAGTGACACTAATCTGAAACCAGAGACTGTTGGGGAAAAACATAGATAAAAACACTAAAATATGTCATTTCAATATGGGAAATATGAAAATTGATCGAGAATCGCACTTCTTATAAATCTATTTCAAATCCGGGAAAGAACTGGAAATTTTAAGTATATTCGAATCAAAAAAGAGCGCTCGCATCGTGGCGTAGAAAATTCATTCTCTAAGAGCGCACGGGGCATCAATAACATTTAAATGCACGTGCATTAATGGATATGTACACGACGTAACTGATCCAATGAATCAATTTTGTGAGAAATGGTTATTATCTTATTTTTGTTTGTATTATTTGTGTTTTGTTTTTGTGTTGCTTTAATACTTTGTGTACATTTGTATCTATATCAGCGATGTTTCATGTTGGAACCGCAAAATTTCAAAGTTGATTTCTCCTATAGGAAAGCATTTATTGATGTAAAGAGACCAATTATGTTAAAAAAAAAGACATGCCAACATAATCTCGGAGATTCCTTAAAACTTGCAGAAGGCAATTTAAGCGTCCTCTTCTTCACCGACCACACCCGTCATGTAAACTTTGGTCAATCCTTTAATTAATGCAATGTTCGCAAATAAAGGAACAACGTAACGATAAGTAATAAAGAAACAAAATCGAACTTCGTGCCTTACAAGGAACAAGAATACGATGTCGATTATAAAGCTTCCCACAGTCGTCTTCAAATAATATGGTACTTTTCAACATCCTTCGCGGAAATTGTGATCTTGGGAACAAACCATTGGATATCGAATAAATGCTAATATTTAAACGGTGTAGATTGATGATGCAGGGTTATTAGTATCTAAAAATGAATAATTGCGAATAGGAAAGTCGAAATCAGAACACAGCTTAGGGGACTGTTGTCCTTGTCGGCTTCGGTGTCAAAAAATACGAGGTAGAGGAATTTCCGTTGATTCTGTATATAAAAAAACATGAAAGATTAAAACTACTTTAAGTTCCAATGTTCGTGAAAATTGGTTTAGATCATACAAACAATATACAGTGTGAGAAGCTATAGAACAAACAAAAAACTGCCCACACAAAGGAGCTTCATTTCAACTGTTTACAAATGAGCTTCACTTCAACTGTCTTTTATGAAGTGAGCTAATTTATTTGTGTTGTTATGTACCCAACGCCCTGTAATGATAAAAATAGGTTCATTCAATATTCAGATAACGCATGACCACACAGCGAACTGTTTCACATTCAAGTTCTTTTATTTTACAGCACGTGAACGACATCTGGTAATTCAAATTCCATTATAGTGGGTTTCCTCTGTTGAGGAAGTTTAACTATTGAATACAGTGCCATTCCTAGTTGTTTTATACAACGCTAATCACTACCAGCCTTGTCGTGTTTAGTGGAAACGCCAACAGCCTACTCACTCGTTTAATTAAAATTCCAATTAGACTACAGGAAATGCTATTTTCCAACTGGACAGACATACGGCCAGCAGAATGCACGTGTACATGCTTAGAAACGTGACAGCAGGCCTTCAACCATTGCCAATGTCCCCTGTTCGGCCCTTCCTCAAATTGAAACTGACAGGGGTCCAGAAAGGTCCTCGAAAATGCTGCCCCGCGGGGAAATGGTTTACATGGCTATTCGATCGCCGACCGTTTATTATGATGGAAAAGTTGCGATGAAATAAATCCTTGTCTCTGATAAGAATATATGCCCAGGACGGAGATGAGTCATCTCCATATTTGGACAATAATGTCGTTTCGGTGTGAATATCACGTGATAATAAATCTATAAATAGCAGGGATGTTTCTTCAAATTACGAAAATCAAATATTAGCTTTGACGTGTAACATGTGCAAGCGTTCTCAGCTAACAATAAACGACTGTATGTATCATTCAGAATTGATTAATGCTTGCTGCAATATTTTAATTTCAATCGATAAGAAATGATAGCTTTTGTCGAACAGTGTTGTTAAAATTTCCAATTTGTAATGATGAAAAAAAGGTTTAATTTTGAGCCCTGTAGTTCACCGTTGTTATAAGGCGTCATTGGACCTGCCTCTAGGGCTAACGAAAAACACTTGTATAGAACTTCACAAGAGCGAACAAAAAACACACAACAAAATGGCTTTTATTGAAAGATGTGTACTCTTAAATGAGGGGAGAAATTGTAAAATCTTCTAGGCGAAGATGGAGAAGAAACTACACACTGTTAATGGGAGAAAACCAATGACAGATTTAAATGGAAACAAATCGGGCGCGTCACTACTCCTGCCACGCAAAGAACGAGATTCATTTGTTATACTTTCAGACGTCACAAAACACCACCCTACTTGGACCGGCAAGTACCGGAAAGGAACGGCAGATTGAAAAACCAGAGAAGCGAACATTCCGTTCTAGCCGTACTGGATCGCAAGACATAAATTACGGTAGTACATATATGTGGCCGAGACTATTTAACACCATTCCCGAAGATTAACACGAGATTGTCGTGATAAATACCTCAGCATGTGTAGATAAAAACAGACTTCAGTAGAATGAAGATCCGCGCAACATTAGGAAACAGCCTTTCTCAAATCATGCTCGCGTTTTTGTTAAATAGATCATCGAGTCTGACTAAAGTGCGTGCAAAGCAAACGCTCAATAGATGCAGATTTTCCACTGTCTGTTCAGCGCTCAAACTGTAAACCGAGAAAGTGAGAACTTTCAGCCAAAGGAATTTTGGTCACCAAACAGCCATGACTTTGGCTATTCGGGGAATTAGACACCTGCGTATACACGCTGATTGCCCTTTTCGTAAATTCTCGCTGACCAAGTCTGGTACATATGATAGGGGTTTTCTCCCTTGGGTGTAATTATTCATGTGATCGATGGAGATTTTTCCTTGTACTATTGCAGTCAGAGGACGAAAGAATGAGTCGCTCTGATGACCAAAAGAGAATATCTCGGTAAAAAACAGATCGTTGTTATCAAGTTATTGCTGTTCCTCGGCAATATCGACGTGAACGGAATTCCCTGAGCAACATCATGACATATCTGAATTTATCAAGATAGGACGAAAACATGATGGGACGAAAGTTCAAACAGAAATGAGTGATCAATTGATTGATTGTTGTGTTATTTTAGTTCGTAATTGCTGATGTCATATCGATAAAGCGAAACTTAGATACAGAAAACAAGGAAAACACGAGAGTTAAAATAAATAATTCTTATGGTCTCGAAGTCACAATCTCGGGATCAGTAGGTGAAGTACATGCATTCTAGAATACAATACGGAAGTGGTTTGTTTATCTGCTAAATGGAAAAAGTCCTACGATAAAATGGTGAAAAAATTAATGAAAATTTACTACAGTTTTTCATACATCTTTTAAAAGACTAAACACGAAACCGTTGTTTTGATTTTCTTTGGAAGTTTGCCATTTGTTTTTATTTCAAATACATTAAGGACAATAACGAAATTGATTATTTTTGGTTTTGACAGTCGTAAAGTAGTGGCATTTTACCATGATGTGGGCCGAACCCACAGGGGAACAGAATATTGATAAGCTGGTTGTAGAAATACATGTCGAATTATCGACACCGCGGGGGTACAGTCGTTATTACCAGAACAGACTGTCCATTATCTGGTCAAAACAATGATATTTTATTTTTCACTGGTAACCCTCGGGTCGAGGATGATGACTTTTACAAAACACATGATTGTCTTTAAAATATAAGTTCTCCCACCCCCTCTCTCTCTCCCTGTCTCCCTGTCTGTCTCTGTCTGTCTGTCTGTCTGTCTGTCTCTCTCTCTCTCTCTCTCTCTCTCTCTCTCTCTCTCTATTTTTTTTTTTCAATGTATATTATTGCTATTAATTTTTAACATCGCCACCACCACACCCACAAAACAAAACAAAAACAAAAAAATAAAATGAAAAAATAAAAAAGTATACCAACAAAATACAAAACTTTACAGAAAAATACAAACAAAAAACCCCAAGATAAATGGCCATCAACGAAGTATGATCATCCAAGAATTCAAGAACGATTTAACTAGGATCCGTATAAAATGAAAATTTGAAAGTCTCCTCCATGTAAGTTGCGATAAAGCCCTGAAGAAAGCAGCGATAATACTGTAATCGCCCCATACAAATGCACATGCAATACGGCAGACAAAGACTTTTTCTCTGATCCTACCTGATACGTGCGTCAACATATCAGAAACCCAATATATTGTGATAGTGTTCGATACTGCTTTGGTTTTTAGGTTTTTCCTGCATACAAAAATATTTTTTGAACAACTTGTTAGCCTCAAGGGGTTTCAGAGGAAGTGAAATAAACGATGTTTCAAGGTTGTTCTACAAATATTGAGATTGCTTCATAATTGATGATAGATTTTTTTCCCCACAAATATATAGATTGTCTCATAAATATAGAAAAAATATCAATAGTGTTTCACAAATATCGAGATCGTTACAATACAGAAAATGCATATTATAATTTTCAATAATCTAGAACTGAAAATCTGTTTTATGAATATTTTTGTCGTAATTTACATCATCCAAATTCATAGGATACACAGTGTTGTTAGTAAAATGGTCATTGTTTATTGTATAACATTATACATTCTATTGGGAAAAACCTCCGGATGTGGGCGCTTCATCACACAGTCATGACGTCATCAATATGTATCTATCCCACAATGACCAGCTCAGTTCCGAAATAAACAGAATTGGTGCTGACTTTGAGTGTGAAACACGATAAACCAAATAAGGCAGGAAGCAATATTGTGTTTCTGACATCGCCCTGTGTAATCATGAACACTTTTTCTATGGGCGGCAATCCTATATGCTTTAATCTTTTTATATCGGAATGACACATCTACGTGTATTTGCGAAACAGAGTTAACAAATCCGTATTCTGACATTTCCAGGGAAACAGGAAACAATATCCAAAAAGCCTGGTTAGCTTAAAAAACACATTGGTTGTCCTTGTTTTAATATAAAGCAAAAAATAGACTGTATTAACATTAATTCATAACTTACATCATATTTTTATGTTTTCAAAATAAAAAGATTGTTTTAATATTTCGAAGATTTTTTTTTTTTAACAAATGAAATAAAAATTTGATGAAAAAATATCATATGGATGGAACTGACAGAGCTTACAGTGTGTTGATGTTACCGTACATGTATAGTGGTGGTAATCTGTAGTCGATTGACCTGGAGTACAATTCCAAGATGTTACAGCAAATGGCCGTGTCAAATAAACAGAACATCGATCTTAACCCGACCACATGATACCTTCTTTAACATTTTGGACCAGATGACCTTGGATCCTGCCCATTCCGTCCCAAGTCCAAAATCAATGTGGGCTTTTTCCTCTCTAAAAGAAACGGCACATGTACGCCATACAGAAAGCAGACGTTTAAAGAATGGAGGTGAAAGGCCTTTGGTGAAAAACGACTTTCTACAGCTAAGCAATGGCATTTCGTATCTCTTATTTGAACCGATTATATGAGGTTGGTATAACCTTGAGATGACCTTGGACGGCAGATATAATTCGATATACATGTATAAGTCACGTGATTGTGCAGTACTGTGTTTCTTTGTTTCTATCATTAACACTGTTTTGTAGACTTGAAGCGGCTGGTTTTAATGAAACATTAAATCAGAATGTCCTTTCACCTTCCGCTAAGGAGGTGTGATAGCTTAGTCACTAGAGCATCACGCGTCCTCTCCACCTCAGGTTACAATCCGAGGTGTCTGGTTTCTAGCCTTTACCAAGGTCGTCATGTTTGATTGCTTTAAACATTTTCATGCTCAAATTTCGATCAAGGATAGAAACAAGCTATTACAACATATTTACACTTCCTAAGATACATTTACATATAGAAATTACTACGGAACATCCAAACATAGGTATATCTACAAATACTTTTTTCAGTTACAATCAAAATTTGTTACTGGATTTAAATTTAAGGATTGCAAATATTAAAAATATTTTTGAATTGATAGCAGAGGTTGTTTATCTGACTCCAGAAAGGTAGAACTATGAAGGTGTTCCACTCAATTTGGCAAGATAGAGTCTAAATCGATCGTCGTATGCTGTCGTAGTTGTGTTCCTGGGTAATCCACCTTCTTAACTTGTTTTGGATAGTATACAATGGACCTCCCGCATGTTGTTCAGTATGATAGAAACCACCTGCAACGACTAAAGTCCACCTACACTGACTGTTCAAGGGACGATTAACCCGACAAACAAACAAATCCTCGTCTAAGACGTGTCAAGGTGAATACACAAGGGCGATTGGTTGTTTAAATAACCAAGACGGAGATGTAAAATGGCGCTGCAAACGTTATCATCACTTCCGTTTGCCGAATTGACAAGTCGCCTATCTTTATTGATCTGATTTGGGGAAACAAGATACCCTCAGCGATCAATCACGTGACGCATGGTTGTTAAGGAATTATGGTATTATAACACACAGTTTCCGAGTTAGCATCACTGATAGGGTCACGTGCTTTGGTGATTATATAACGATCCACATCATATATATATTTATACAAAAGAACTTGATATTTAAAAGGATTTTTTTCTTTCTTACAAAGACTTTTTGTCACCTTACAATACTGTAATACCCCTGGGATAGTGTTGCTGTCTGAAAATAAGTGTGATTTTAATGGCTGGAAAAAAGGCCGTACCGACTGAAATCTTTTGACCATCCGAAATTTCCAATCTTGAGTGTGAACGCTTCAAACTATAATCACTTCCGAGGCAAAATACAAAGGAAACTATTTAAAACTGGGTAAAAATCTCATGGTTTTAGCCGTAATTATCTACGTCAGGAAAACTGCATCTAGGACCCAAGCATTAGAAGTGTGGGTGACTTCCGCTTTAGTGGTTATAGGGGAAAAGACGTGAAACATCTTGTTCCGCGGACAGGAAGATAAGGCTGACTATATAGCACGGGGTCGATATCAGCCCCGCATAAAAGGGACCGATTACACAACATTCAGTTCCAAATCAATGTAAAATTATGTTTAATGAGGACAAAACGCAAACCCATCACAAAATAATCTGTTCAAAAATGCAGATGATGACATCGATGTTAGATTGAAATTGATTCTGCACCTTGGACAAGTAACGTGCTTTAGAAAACAACATAAAATGGAAATAAACCCAGAATCATGTTACTGACATACTGCGTTATCGTAAATCCGAAGTTTACCGGAATTAGCCGATACTACAAGAAGTTTACGATTTGCAGGGTGTTTAAAGTCCTCGCAACAGCCGGGGTCAAATGAGGTCAGATGTTAATAGGTGCACTGCAAGTAGAAAGTTGAGTAAAGAAAGAATGAGCAGAAATGAGATGAAGAAAACACCGAAGTCTATAGTGTTGTCATGAAGTTACTGATATTTTTTTCGAAATTTGAGAGAATGCTGCGAAACATTGATAAAATCTACGTTACATCATATCAGACAAAATACACGATTAAATAGATAAGAGACAGCAGTGGTGAATCTTGAATAGAAACACAGACTGATGTAACCAATGCGGACGATAACAATACAAACAATATAGGAACCACACGTGGTCCAGCAAATACTCCCAGACTACCTGCTTATCCCTTAGTGATTTGCCAGTCGAAGTCTGTCCATTCAATCGCATGAATTCACGCTGTTGTATATAAACTAATAACATCCAATTTATCTTATCGCAGAAAAGGTTTCGATTGAGATTATGATATATTGGAAATCGATGTATGAAGATAGCAATATCTCCGCGCTGGACATTCGACTCTCTCGACCTTCACCTTATATTGCACCGGTATAGCTGCAGTGGATGCTGTTTCGGCATTGAAGATGGAAGGCATCTCGCATCAACACATTAGCGCCGTCAGCCTTGTCTAAATTAATTATTGTAAAAAGATATGCAGTAGCTGTTCGACATTCTATTCGTGAAATCCACTGGGGTCCAAAGTGAGGCTACATGTGACAATGGACGTGGACAGCAGCGCCACCTGTCGCATCTCACTTCGACATCTGACACATTGAAATAATTTGATTTCCGATGCAAAACTAAAGTCATGGGAAACCGAAACACATACCCATGGCTCGAAACAATGTGTAATTTGACGAATATCGACGATCGCGTCGTTTTCATATCGTCTTACAATCTATAATTGTCTGACTGGAAATGTAAGTTGATCTGGCGTGAGAGGGAAGTACGTGCTGATATGTGTCCGGCAGATTCCAGACTACATTACGTACAGTAATTTACACGTTTTAACGATTAGAAAAATATATGAATCTCACATACTGTTTCTGCATTTTAACCACTCTCCTCAATTTCTGAAAAAAAGTGACACAGCATTCACGGGATCTTAATACATAAATTCACTGTATTGGAGACACATTAACTTTCCAAAGTCTTTCTGTATTGAAAATCTGCTCCTCGAACAGAACTTTGTAAGGTAATGAAATTTCCATTATGTCATTCGAATCTGTTACAATCAGGAAGAATAAAAACTTGAATTTGTGGCTTTCGACGATGGATTTAATTAAGTCTATTTAAGTTGTGTCTATCTATAAGAGGTGACATTATTTTTGATTTATAACAACCAGCTCCATTACACACTGAGGTGATTTTGTAGCTTTCAATATGGGACGAATTGTGTTGAATTTGGGATTATCAAGAAAAGGATGAACTTTGTTTCAATCAAGCCTACTATTTCCAGTCATTTCAATCCAAAGACCTTATCCCTTGAAATACCGCTAGCAATGTCTATTCCTATTCTCAAATAAACCGGAAGTTGGCCCATAAAATGTTCAATGACATCACGTTTACGCACATACAAGAATGTAAATAATTTTTATCTTTCAAAGTAACACTCAGCAGTTCTGACTTTCTCCGTATATAGTGCAGTCATACAATGGCTTACAGAACATATACATCGGAACCCATAACAGACAAAAAATAGCAGAAACACGACACACTCTCTCTGGGGAAAATGTCGATTTCTTCCTGTTGTTGCGGAATTGTGACAAAGACAACACGGCGTATAGTGCTACGAGATCGTTGTCGGGGGACTTTGGGCATGGTGTTGGTCTAACTCGATAATAAACTATCAAAGTAAAACATACTGTATAGTGACCATGTCTCTCACCACCACGAAACACTGATGGTGTTGCACTTTTACATATTTTTTCCTTTGTTATTTGGCCACTCTAACAAAAACACAGTTTGATTGAGGGATTGTTATCTTCGCGATGTCAAACAGACTTGTATCTTAAATTGTTCTGAAAAGTACTATTTTAAACAGACAACGAAAAAATATATTGCAACTGTTTTCTTCGTTGAGAAAGTCAAATAAAATTAACAGAAATGTATTTTCTGGTAAAAGTTCGAGGACGTTTGATAAAGCTTTGGTATGAACATATCGTGTAAATACTCAGACGGAAGTCGGTGTCAGCCATTATGCGTTTCTGTATCTGGTCACCAGTAAATGAACTCGTTTACGTGTTAGATGTATGTGTTTTAGGTACTCTAAATACGTTAAAGCGCGGAGTGTTTATGGTCGTGGGCCATTAAATGTTTTTAATTAGGAGCGAACACAGAACTTTACTAACGTAATAAAGGTTTTCTTGACAAGCAACGACAAAAACTTCATGGAAAGACATAATATATAATGAAAATATCACTTTTGTAAAATGTGAAGCGTCCTGACATGAAGAACACAAATAAACCATTGACGTCTTGTTTAAGTTCAGATTCCAGAGTCACGTGTCATTCATGACTAATGTGTTTTATTTTGTATTCTTGTATTTTACAAGAGCGTTAAAAGAATCCAAACAACAAAATGAGGCATTGGTTTCGTCTTTGTCAAAATGGTTTTATTTAAGAAATTATATTTTTGGCAATAACATGCGATAATAAAATAACGAAACGTGATGTTTGATGACAAAACTAATACTACGATTACTAATCTTCTAGTCACGTCATTTAAATACATGTCACGTGATTTTGTTTTTAAAAGTCACATGATCTAATACAACAATATGAATAATGTTGATATAAAGAAACTTTACATGTTGTACTTTTCGTCTGTTATTGGGCAAATCATAAAAATGGAAAACATATGTGAAGTTTTTTTTTCTGAAATTTGGGTTCAATATTTGACAGGAACACATCATGGCGTCTCCAATGTTTTGACATGAAAATATCGTCTTTTTATGCTCCGGGATCAAAATATCGAGGCATATTGTTTTTATGTGATCTGTTTGTTTGTATGTCAGATTTAAACTTAACCTTGCCTGTAACTATTGCACTGTAAGAGGTAGAGCTTTCATATTTGGCATGTGTGTTCCTCGTGGCAGGACATTTCCGGTGGTACCAAAATTTTTTGACCATTTAACCTTGACCTTAGACCTACATTTGAAAGTAAAAAATCATTACCACAATGAAGACATGGGTGTTTCACAAAGTGTGCATGCAATTAGCACATGCCTTACACAGTACAGTTTTAATGTCCCGCTTATGAATTCTGTTGCAACCGGGCCAAAGTGTTTCATAAACACATTTTGTATTTCAATAAAAACGCTTTGGTGTCTCAAACGTTTTAATGTGAAGACTACGTCTTGTCTCTAATCTTTTGAAGTTCGTGATTTTCACATGGTTTGATACGTAAACACCACAATTCTGTCATTCTATAGATTTGGTATTTTTGGGGCATTTTATACTTTAATAGTTTGTTCAATTTCTTCTGGGTGTAGTTTGAACAACTAACAGTGAAAACACACCAAGAAATACAAATTCCGTCTCTCTCTGCCGATACCGTCATCCAAATGTCTCTATATATTGAATTAAAATTATTTCCGGTACGGGATCATTTCATTTCTTCTCCAGATTCAAACGTGTGTCATACGTATGGCATCAGCGGTATTTTAAAATTTTGAAATTATTTTATTAAATAACTAGTCGACGTGGTTCCTTCAATAACAGTAATTGTGACTTGCCATAGTATTACCCGCAAGAATTCCAGGCTTGTCCCATATTTGGTTAAAGGGTTTTTTTTTTTTTTGCTTAATCAGCGGATAAATTGCATGATCTGGTCACGTGGTTGTATGTTCGACTACTACAGCAGACGCAGTTCAAAAGAGATTTTAATTGCATGTACTTCATATTCAGAGGGGTGCATCTGTTTCATTTCAACACTTCTGTTTTGTAGAACCAGAATTCAGTATTTGGAGATGAAATAAATTCCACTATAATGTAACAGAATACATGGTCTCGATTGAATAAACTCATTTTACAAATGTACATTGTTCGACAGTACAATCCTATTAGACTAAACAATATTTGATAAAGTTCTTTGATTAAAGCAATATAAACATACATGGAAATACATGAGGGAACTGTCACTCAGATTTCCAATACACTTGCGCAACAGACATGTTGATAGCTCCGGCCTGAGCGAGGATCTGCAGAAATGCAGTGACTGCCGAGCCACAGATAACTTTACAGATATTATCGTCCGGCGAGGGAGACATGCGGACTTATCATCAGTCACGATATTGATTTGATTAAACAACGGCCGTTGTTACGAAACATGGATATCCTGCATCATTCACATTATTCTACGTGAAGCTCGACAGGACGTTCAACTTCCGGCAGGCCCACACCGTTAATGCGCATACTCAATGTGACTTCATTTAGTTTTTTTTTCATCTGTTTATCATTTTGCCTAAATTATAGCGGAATGTCATTCTCTGAAGTAATAAAATATATTTAAACATTCGTTAACGTAAATGAAAAGGACTGGAGAAAGCGGAGTTCAATGAACTATAAGTAAAGATGTATCAAACCATTGGAGATAAGAAAACAAAAAAGTCTGTCTTCGTAATGGTAGAAGCAAATAAGAAAAAGTAGCATCGGTTTCAAAGGTCGAAAAGTCACACTGCAAAATGTCAACTTCTACATCAAGGTATTTCATGCTGGTCATGTGGCCGTAATTTGGCGACATAGTCATCACAATTCGATTTCACATATAAGTCTCCGGGGCGTCCTAATGATAGTCAGACGACCACGGACATTAGAAAAGTTAATAACCATCGAGAATTATTGTTAACGGTGCTGTGTGTCCTGCCGTCTCACCATCTGTGTGATGGTACCAAATCACCGAGTACATCCGGGGCTTTCCCAGCATCCATACACAAGCAATACCCATAAACATCTAAAACAAAGCCTTACAATAACCTCGTCGCATCTCCACGTCAGCCATATATCACTCAGACAGCGGGGGTGGCGCACGCGACCTCGACCCCCGGGCAGTTCTAAAACATTAAATATCCATTTAATCCATTCTAGCGTAAAACTATCCTGCTATTTTCAAAAATATGAGCTAAATAAATATTACACTGTGAGTAAATCAAACAGATGGTAGAAACCGAATTTCGAAGACCGAGTCCAGCTTTGGTTTTATCTTTTTAATATTTTGTAAAACTTACGCAATACTGGGAAGTTTATTATGAATCTTATTACTATTCCAGACGAGAGCACTGCCGTGATTTCGTTTGAGAAATGAGGGGAGGTCGAAGAGCTGATCCCCTTTGAAGTCTCTCAACCCCCATAGTATTACGTTGCCTCGGGGACCAGAGTCGTGCGGGCTTCTTCCTCCTTATCGAATACATTTTATTGACTGTAGTATCCAAGCAAAAGAAATAATAATCATGCGAAATTTGACACTCTTTAAAAGAACAAAATGTTACCGCTACCATAATTTTCCAAAACTGATTAAACACAAAAAAATGTGGAGCTCTAAAATATCAATCGAACTCAGTATTTTCTTCTACGACATCCATAAAGCAAAAGGCATAATGTGCCTAGTCAATCTTTATCCAGGTAAGTGAGTGTAACGAACGAAAAATCTGGATAGAAATTGGTATCATGGTTTGTTTCAGCAGTAAGAGGTCAGTTGTATTTCTCTGTTGGAATCAAACCTGTGTAATATTCCTGCACAATCGTGGAAGAGTTGGGATGTAACACTCCAGCCGCCACATTCATCAATTCCAACCAATACCTGCTTAATTAATTGGCTTATTGTGTACAGTTGTATTAAGCGTTATTACAGTTGATCATACGCTACATTGAAACACGGATAAGTCGAAGTCGATGGGACCAAATGAAATATTCGACTTATCCGATGTTCGACTTAGCCGTGTTTCTATGAACGGAGGCATTGTGCATCGGAGATTGACCATATTTCATCAGTTATTTACCGGATACGTGTCTCATAGCATGGAGAGACAGTAATGAATACGTAATTAAAAAATAGAGAGAAATGATAATTTTATACACTAACGATATGTCTTACTTAAATAAACAGTTATAGATACGCATATAGAACAAAAATATAATGTTAAGCACTTGTCATGTAATTTCAGCAACGCCTGGATACACACCCACTCTCAAACACACAACTTAGTGAAATCGATACCTCAAGTAATACAAATATTGTTTTGTTGTAATTACGTTCGGAACAAACGTCATCCGGCCTCACTTCCAATATTTTTATGAACCTTGACCTTTGACATACATACGGATAACTAAAGTCAGTCGTTCTATAATGCAGTGCGGACCTCGCGAAGAGTATCGTGACCCAGGCCAGGAACCAGTTCGGGCCAAACTCAATCCCCTTCCCCAATTTTTCATTGATTAAGGTTAAATCTTGAATTTACAGATATTCTTTTTTTTATTATTTATTTATTTTTCTTTTGGTTCGAATTTTCTGATATCATATGTAAATATTTGGTCTTGCAGATAAATGGTTGGTGAAGGACGGCCCCTGTCTTGTGTGTACCGTGTTACAAGTAACTAATTAAGGCGTGTTTTTCAGAGAGGACGACAAAGTTTTGTGCAAGCTTGCTGGTGATATTGTGGAATTATAGTGCTATCACACTGAAGCAGCACTCTCCACCCGGTCATATTCTACTGTCAACTGTCCCTTATTCAATGAACCTTAAGCAGGAATTAGTAACTACCATTTGTGGTTTATGTGTCGGCCAGGTGACAGAACTCAAAGCACTCCTCACAGGGACGAACACTCAACTAATGGCCGAAAGTGAGGTATTGTCAAGGGAGACGTTACCGTAAAAAGAAAGATTTTTAGATGAGGTGGGAAAAAACATAAGCCAGTGAACAACTCATTGTATACTCAAACAATCAAATCCCTGTGCGCATTCACCATTTATACTAAGGACTATAATATACCGTTTATATGTATACAACACTTAGCATTTGTTAGACAAAACACGTCGTGTAAGCTTCTGTTCAGTTCCAAGCAAAATGTCGAGCGTTGTCGTTAACGACCACAAAATGGACGTCTCTCCTTTTATCAAAACCTTGACAGGGTAAGAGTCTTTTGAAAAGAGAGTTTTAAGTGACATGTGAGGACTCCGAGCCTGGATATCTCTTAAAACATCTTGAATACCGTACCCACAATTAGTAGCTGTGTAAAAAAGCCTTATTCCGGACACAATGTCTGCGGCTTGTTTTTTTTAATTCGAGAATACAATTTCTAGAATGAACGATGGAATAAATTTATGTCATTTCGCCAAGGTCAAATCCAAAGGTCAAATCTAAGGACGCCATGGAATGATATCATCCAAAGGACCAAGACCCATTACATCGTTAGGGCGGACATGTTTGGCATATACGATGGGCTCCTGTCGGTAGTGACGAAATTACGGATTCGATTTGGACGTCAATCTGACGGAAGGCATTTGATTATTTTTTATGAATTTGCATCTCCAAACTTGAGTATTTAACGTCAGATACACCATGCAATAATTTTCTCGCTAATTCAATATCGTTACTAATATAATTATATGATCGCTCAAAAAAGTTTTCATAGACGATAATTTTGTTATAAAGCCCATACTAAAACGATACGATTCGCATCGCTCGTTACCAAATGGTTTCACAGACCCGAGGAAGAAACAGATAATGACGTCTAATTTCAATAAAATTTTAACAGTGACCCGATACTGCAGGCTAAAGTGAGATGATTTTTATACATCTTGACGAGGGAGGTGTGTCATCTGAGGAAGAACCCTACAAAATGCACGACCAGGCACGTATTAAGGTCATCACAAGGAAATCACTTTGCATGGGCGTGCATGCACGTGCCAAGAACGAGTCATTTTACTTTTAGCACGAAAAATCTGAAACCCTTCAAAATGGCGGGAAACCTAGATTAATTATTCCGATTCGAAGAATCTATTTATGCTGCATTAAGGTTGCATGCTATATTATTCTCATTGGGATGTGCAGCCTTTAGAAAAATGCATCATTTGTGAAATTAATTGAATAATTATGGATTAAAGTAGATATTTGCGGTGCTTCAGTCCTACACGCAATGGCGATAACAAAATAAAAGAAACACTATTTTATCATATAAATCACCTGTTACCCAGTGAATTCGCCATATCATATTTGTACATTTATATCACTTTTGTAATATGACCTCTAGCGACTTTCATTGGCCGCGCCGGGTTGTGATGATATAGACGATAATCGTAGGTCATCATGGTCTGAGAAGGCGTAACAGATTGGCTTGTCCTCCACATTTTTAATTTAAACCCTGTTAAAATGACAATTTTCTGAACTATGTGATAAAAAAATATCTTAAATGTATTTTTGTACGATATGAGATTTTATCACTAGCCTCGACTTTTAAATTTTCGCTCGTAAAAATAAAAGCTCCATAGACTCGTTTATCTTATATGAAATAAAAATTGATTGAATTAAGATGCTATCTTTACGCTCCTTATTTATTGCAGTTTGCTGTTAAGCATTTATGGGTAAATCATATTTGTCTTGGTGAATGATTGATAATGTAAAGTACAAACAATTCTTGTCATGGTGCAGTTTTCATCAGTTTTATTTGGTTTTAATTTTGTTTTCATTCTCAACTTTAGAACAATTATGGTAACATATGATCTTATATGTATAATCAACGAATAACTTTGTTTCAAGAAAAACCAAGATCCAATGAGACATCGAAATAACACGGTAGGCACCACGAACCGCGCACTCTTGCTCAGTGTTATATGAATGCATGCGAGACGTCACGCTCAGGTTGTTAAGACGTTGATTTCAACTTTCCAACCACGAAATGAAACGGACAACGAAACAAACACGAAAATATATTGCCTGACAACCATCCTATCCCTACTAATATAACAACAAAGCTATGTGATACTGACTGATGAGGATTTTTTCAACTTATCCGTGATAGTGTTATTGCATATTGCAAACCTAAGATCATTTAAGGACTTTCAGGATTTAATGGTCGAGGAAAGCCAACGTTCCGGAAGAAAAAAACACCTACCTGCGACCAGTATCTCAAGTAGGTCTCGGACACTCGAGAACATCGAACACTCAACCCAGAGGGGAAGGGCTAGTGAATATCAAACACTCGACCCAGAGGGGAAGGCTAGTGAATATCGAACACTCAACCCAGAGGGGAAGGGCTAGTGAATATCGAACACTCGACTCAGAGGGGAAGGGCTAGTGAATATCAAACACTCGACTCAGAGGGGAAGGGCTAGTGAATATCGAACACTCGACTCAGAGGGAAGGGCTAGTGAATATCGAACACTCAACCCAGAGGGGAAGGGCTAGTGAATATCGAACACTCGACTCAGAGGGGAAGGGCTCGTGAATATCGAACACTCGACCCAGAGGGGAGGGCTAGTGAATATCGAACACTCGACCCAGAGGGGGAAGGCTAGTAAATATCGAACACTCGACTCAGAGGGGAAGGGCTCGTGAATATCGAACACTCAACCCAGAGGGGAGGGCTAGTGAATATCGAACACTCGACTCACAGGGGAAGGGCTAGTGAATATCGAACACTCAACCCACGTGAATATCGAACACTCGACTCAGAGGGGAAGGGCTAGTGAATATCGAACACTCGACTCAGAGGGGAAGGGCTAGTGAATATCGAACACTCGACTCAGAGGGGAAGGGCTAGTGAATATCGAACACTCGACTCAGAGGGGAAGGGCTAGTGAATATCGAACACTCAACCCAGAGGGGAGGGCTAGTGAATATCGAACACTCGACTCAGAGGGAAGGGCTAGTGAATATCGAACACTCAACCCAGAGGGGAGGGCTAGTGAATATCGAACACTCGACTCAGAGGGGAAGGGCTAGTGAATATCGAACACTCGACTCAGAGGGGAAGGGCTAGTGAATATCGAACACTCGACCCAGAGGGGAGGGCTAGTGAATATCGAACACTCGACTCAGAGGGGAAGGGCTAGTGAATATCGAACACTCGACTCAGAGGGGAAGGGCTAGTGAATATCGAACACTCGACCCATTAACATTAAAAATCATGGAATGAATGACCAATGAATTTAATTTTTTTTTTTACGAATGCTGGGTATAATTTCAGGCTTTGTAAACTATCCGGTGCCATAAAAACCCCTGCCACTCCTCAACGGTTGCAAAGAGGAACTTTCCTTGATTCGAACAACGTCTGAATGTAATTCTTTTATGACTGAAAAACACATTCTTTATGTTCAACCGTGTCGTCGTTTATTATCATTATTTCTTTGTTAATTTCATAAATAGATTTACTTCAACACTTGATATATACTTCATAACTCTCAAAAGATACTTTGTCCTCTAAGGGGTAGACATACAAGATACACCATCCTTGCACACACACACACACACACACACACACACATATATGTATATAGAGTATAGTAAACGTTACTGGCGCGACACATTTTATATAGCAGTGTCTTTTTTATTTTGCCAAAGTGACGGTTTCTACCGAACGGAGAAATGTGTGGATCACATGCAAGCTTTCGAGGTTTGCAACAGAAAATAATCAAATTTTGTTGCGATAAAACATGTTTAGTTATCTGGCCGATTTGATTATAGCTGTCTTATTTAAAAAAGGCAGCTAATAACATCAAGCATCTACTGATCACTGAAATTATACACTCCAGTATTAGATTATATTGCCGGAAAAGTAGATCAGAAAATGATGAGTAAAAAGCGACAACGCCTTTTTGACTGCCGTTTTCTTTCAAATTACATTAATTACATCGGTTGTCGATTTGAATATCACGTTTTCTAAGTAAGGTGTTGCACATCACTATCCCCTTGATTATAAAATATTTAAGCAAGTACACGCCATTATATAACCACAGACTTGGATATTGACATGCACGTGAATTTATTACAGTCAAATAGCCCTCTTTCAAATCATATTTCAAATATATATCAAAATATACATGTCATTTATGTCTATTTCATTTACCATCAGTTATACCTGAAAAGGCGAAATCATTGTAAAATAGTGCGAAACTGTATTTATGAACGGAGATAAAAGTCGCTGTATGGTAAAGTGTTAAATGTCTCATACAGGTACTTCCGTAAGGAAAATGCAACTATATGGCACAGCGGTCTGTCATTTCCTTAAAGTTGACATAGAGAAATATTTGAAAAAAAAAACTTTAATGAAATATTTATAAAGACAGGCATACACTTATTTTGTAGCCTTGAGTGTTTTATGGAATGGTTTGGATATGACAGTGCCAGATAAATGGCGGTCACTATTTCGTTCTTACGTTTTGTGTTTTATAAAATATTTCTTATAGTGACGCTGGAACTTTATTTTTCGAATGGAAAAAAAAGATCCCTAAATTTCTCACGTCCTAAACTTTTTGGGAAAAAATGAGTCATCCCGCATGCACAACATTTAACAGATACCTTGACCATACTCCCCCATATGTTACGGATAATGAGTTGACATATTAAACAAAGTCAGATTCAACATTTGCTTGACCATTCCAGTGTCATGTGACTATCTTGGGTTTATGGGGTCTCCTGCCGGTCAATTTCCGTTATTAGTTCCTTGAGTATCTCCGGCTGCATGCTCGCTTGCATACACAAGGGCGATACAAAGGCGAGGGTAAGATTATCACTGTTACTTGGTCAAGCTTTGCCTATTCATCGGCTCTTTTCGTTTCCAGCTAATTTCTTTTTACCATAAACTTTTTAATCATTCTGTTCATGATCTGTCTAATCATTGCGGTGTCAAACAAACGCCTCCGGAACGCGAATGCTCAACACACGCTTCCGGTCATTTTATGGTTCCCTGGCTATCAAATGCTCGCTTCCGTGGATTTTATTAACAACTGGCGTTAGAAATTGTCGCGAACATAAAATCGGAGTTAAAAGACTTCTGTCGGCTCCTAAATTCCCCTCAGAAATTCTCACGTTTTGCTGTAGTTTTATGTAGGTTTCAACCATATCTTCTGACCCCGGAAGGCACGGAGCAAGGACAATGGCGGACAGCAATATTGGCGGGAATATATTATCACTTCAGCAGTCTCGTTACATGTTCAATAATCTGAGAGCGTCTATCAACATGATGTCGTTAACCGGAGACGCAGATTAAAATGTCGACACTGGTCACTCCTGGATATTCCTTTAGTCCGGAGCTGCAACTTTTACAACTTTATGATAGGATTTGAACAGAAATCCCAAAGGGGCCATAAATGACATATGCTAAGCTCGTGTTCTATAAATATACAACTCGTACGTAGATCTTTATTATACTAACAGCCGAAAGATGGAGGCGATCTTTTTTACACTGTACCTCGATCTATACACCCTCATGCCTCTAGCACACTCGTTCTACAAGGTAATCTACTTGTAATTTGGAGACTTTTTTCTCTTCAATTTTGCAACTTCTGATGGAATCGCTATTTAGTGTTAAAACACTACCTAAAACTGCAGGTAGGTTTTTGTATAACCGGTCAATTATATATCATAAATGTGATTTTTTTTTCTACATCCTAAATACCCCCAAAATCACAATTATTGAAACATTGTATATGAATTAAAGGGTATATGAACATGTATGCACTTAGATAAGTATTGTTTCTGAGATTTTTCATAAAACCAACATTTGCCAACCAGTTAATTTGAAAAACACAATTATATGTACTTATAACGGGGACACCCCTTACGTTATAGGATAACTTTCCATTCTTCTAGTTTAACGTCGTTCGATGATTGTTTTTTACTTGTCATTTGGAGTCAATTTCACCCACATCTGATCCTGGAAACAAGAATGCCATACATTAGAAAAAAAAACAAAAACTTGGAAAGACGTTACATAATATCTATTTCGTTTTGCGATGTAACTGACAGGTTGAAATACAAACTGAAGTGCATTGTTTACGTATGAACTCAGTCAGTGTCATTGAAGTTTCAAAGCAACATGAAACTATAAACTTTTGAATATAACCCTTTGACATTTAAACATCAGGAACGAGAGACATCGGCAAACAGCTATGAAATTCTATACAATTTGTTATCGTTTACAGACGTAGTTGCTACCTGATCTAAAGATGTCGGAGATTTTATCACTTCTGCTTCAAAATTTCTGTCAACAAGTTAAAAAAATCTTACGGCGACTTTTTGTCGAAATCAATGAGGAATGTAAGAGAATGGTACATGTATATTTGTTTATATGTCTACTGTTTTCCTCTCATTATCCACACTCACAACCTATCGTCTTGAATCTAAATTCATTTTATACGGTGAATGCAATTGAACCATTTTCGGCCATTAATTTAAAGCTAAGATCGCATGCGTAGTCAGTGATCTATTCTTGAGCGCGTGCTTTTGTATATGAACAGGAAGTGCACGTATCGTAAAGTGCTAAGAGTTGAGCAGACGACAGGTCCCCACGTGCGTGATGAAGAGTGAGCAGGGATCAGACAGAAAGAAGCCCATCATTTAGAATTAACAGTAGGTATAAAGTACATATATCCGTTTCTGTCCAGGTATTTGACAAAGTGAGAATAACCGCCATTAATTTCACGCTGGCCTAACTATTCCGATTTATTGCTGAGAGATTGGACGCTGAAAAAATGTGGGTCTTCTGTCAATGATATAACTCATTCGTACAAGTCCAGTTTCTGACTGCACTCGACGAAGCATGGGAAAAGTCCTTGGTGACCAAATCTAGTACCAATACACTGTCTGAGAGACAAAATTTATCAGATTGCCACAGACAACCCCTATGATTGCTGAATGAGATTTGGATGAAGTGAAATGTAATTCCACAAAAAGTGTTAGTGTTAAAAAATTGGAACTTGAGTCTGTCTTGTTTTCAAAGACCTATAAAAAGCTTAACATACTATTTCAAACTCTCACAAAAGAAGGGGAGCTTTCTAGTTTTATCATCTTTTTGTGATTTTTTCTCTAATATTTTCTAAAACAAGTTGGCACAAACACTTTGACTAAATAAAATCTATACACTTCGAAAACTTCAATCAAAATAAGGGTATTACTTGGTGATTTTGTCGGATTTATTGGGTTCTATGGTTGGATTGATTTGACAGCCTGGACTTTGAAGCTAGCAGTTGTTGTAATGTAGTTTAGGATTTTTCCTGATGTATGGAATTCGACAGAAAATGGCAACTGTTATCTTGTTTTGTATTGAAAGTTTTAAAGGTATCTGTCCCTGTCAATCTATTGATCAGGTACAGTAATGGAATTTAGTTGGCAATGCTATTATCAAAAATAATGTATTAAGTCTTTGAATCTGCCCTAAAACAATTTTCATTTTTTTTCTTTTTCAATAGAAAAATACATTATGACCCCTAAATACATTATGACCTTTCCACCTTAAGGTAAAAGTTCATAACATTATTATCACACGTGGAGGTAGACACCAGCCTTACATTATGCACATGTAGGTCAGAGGTCAAACTACTTCTATCATTGATATGAAATTAATCGTATTTATGATATTATGTATCAAAGCCCATAGGCCATTATTTTTACTTCAAAGATTGAGGTCAAAGGTCAAATTATTTCTTACCAGAAGTCTAAGGTTATTCTTCCTTCTACCAATTTCAGATTAAAGCATTTCTACCCATAGGTCAGAGGTCAAACTGTCAATATAGAACCCTCAAATGTGTCAAAAGTATTTGATTTGTCTAATTAATGTATTACTAGCTGTACTTATATCTTGTTAAGGTCAGGGGTCAAACTTACATGTATGATAAAGATTTCACATCAAAGGTCAGAGGTCAAAGTAATCAACATAGGTCAAGCAACATGTATTTCTTTTCATGGTTCAGAGGTCAAACTTTCACTTTTTACTGCATTTACATACCCAATTTCTTTATATGTCGACACCATCATCTTTATTTAGCTTTTTTTAAAAATTTTATTCTAGTTTTCCCCTTCAATATGGCACATAATAGTGTATTTGGATGATAAAAATGTATCAATATATATAATATTTTTTATGCAAGCATTTCCTCAACAAATGGGTATTTTATTGCTTTTTTAATTTTCAGTTTCATTAATTCAAAACTTCAATTATTAGAAAAAAAAAGGAAAAAAATCTCCAATAATGCATAGATGTGTGTTACAGGCTACATTGACCTTTTGTTTCAATGAGTTTTTTTCTTATGATTGACGAAGTCCTGATGCTCATTCGGAAGCTGGCAAACATAAAATTTACCACAGCACACTCAACATCTGAATTCACCACCTTAGCTTCAAATTAAAATTTCCTAATCATCTTTCAGTGTGGTTTAAACTAATTAAGCCTCGTTACATTTCTAGTGTAATTAGCCCTTTGTAGGAATTTACAGAGGACAGCAACGCTACAAAAGTAATTTAGCTTATTTATGTTACTGAAGAAACAAGGAAAGTAAATTCAAACATAATTTAAATCTCAAACTTTCACAATATTGATTTTTTTACATATGTAGTTGTATGTTTCACATGCTAGTTTTACTAATTAAGCTTCAATAAATATTTTACAATGTTCAAGTTAATTGCTCCAGTTAATGAGTTGAAATATCAAATTTTTTTATTGAAATTTTGGTAACTGATGTAAATAAGCTAGAAATTTAATTACTCAGGAACAGACGTGATTTAACAGTCACCATCTGTACTAACTGCACTTGGAGACTTGACAATCAGAAGTAAATGCATTCTATTATTGTGTTCATGATGAACTCGAAGCCTTTATGTCCCGAAGGTAGGCGAATGGTGGGCATATTGTTTTTGGTCTTTCTGATTTCTTGGTTTGTTTGTTTGTGCAGAACTTTTACTCATATCTTTTCAATGTTAAGAAATGATACATTCATATTTGCATATTTCTGAGGATAAAAGCTCTCATTTGATACCACATTTGATATCCTTAACCAAAATCTTTTGATCTTCTTATTAGATTTAGGGTTACTGTTGAATAACTTGAGATTTTTTCTACAGATTTGAACCAAATTTTGTACATTGCTTCATATCAAGAACTTCTCACTTCACAGTAATATTGGCAGAAATTTGGTGTATTGCTTTATATCGAAAAAAATTCAGATATGTTTTATATTGGTCAACATTTGTCAACATTTGCCAGAGTTATGGAACTTTATTCATCATTTCCTTCGATTAACTTCAAATTTTACTTTCAGATTTGAGCAAGATTTGGTATACCACTTTATACATGTATTGATAAGATCACAAAGGAGTTAGATTGATCAAAATCAATCAATATTTGCCAGAGTTAAGGACTTTTAAAACTTTATAATAGATCATTTTTAGGTTTTAGTCAAATTAGTTTTTTTTAACAAGAAGATTTAAACAAGTTTGGTATCTTGCTTTATATCAGTGAGATCACAAAAACCTGTCAATATTTATCAGTGTTACAGAACATCAAAATTGTTTTGAAAAATCACTTCATTTTTGTCAAAATTGCCCTCTATTTCAATTATCACATTTTATCATTGTTACATTCAAAAAGGTATATTTATTTTTTGTTGCTGTCGAATAACGTTATCATGTTGCTCTATAACAGTGAGGTCGTGGATGAGTTGTGTTGAATAATGTTATCATATTGCTTTATAACAGTGAGGTCGTGGATGAGTTCTGTGGAATTACTTTATCATATTGTTTATAACAGTGAGGTCGTGGATGAGGTCTGTGGAATAACGTTATCATATTGCTTTATAACAGTGAGGTCGTGGATGAGTTCTGTGGAATAACGTTATCATATTGCTTTATAACAGTGAGGTCGTGGATGAGTTCTGTTGAATAACGTTATCATATTGCTTTATAACAGTGAGGTCGTGGATGAGTTCTGTTGAATAACGTTATCATATTGCTTTATAACAGTGAGGTCGTGGATGAGTTGTGTTGAATAATGTTATCATGTTGCTTTATAACAGTGAGGTCGTGGATGAGTTCTGTTGAATAACGTTATCATATTGCTTTATAACAGTGAGGTCGTGGATGAGTTGTGTTGTATAACGTTATCATGTTGCTTTATAACAGTGAGGTCATGGATGAGTTCTGTTGAATAACGTTATCATGTTCTTTATAACAGTGAGGTCATGGATGAGTTCTGTTGAATTACTTTATCATGTTGCTTTATAACAGTGAGGTCATGGATGAGTTCTGTTGAATAACGTTATCATGTTCTTTATAACAGTGAGGTCATGGATGAGTTCTGTTGAATTACTTTATCATATTACTTTATAACAGTGAGGTCGTGGATGAGTTCTGTTGAATAACGTTATCATGTTCTTTATAACAGTGAGGTCGTGGATGAGTTGTGTTGAATAACGTTATCATATTGCTTTATAACCGTGAGGTCGTGGATGAGTTCTGTTGAATAACGTTATCATATTACTTTATAACAGTGAGGTCGTGGATGAGTTCTGTTGAATAACGTTATCATATTGCTTTATAACAGTGAGGTCGTGGATGAGTTGTGTTGAATAACGTTATCATGTTGCTTTATAACAGTGAGGTCGTGGATGAGTTCTGTTGAATAACGTTATCATATTACTTTATAACAGTGAGTTCGTGGATGAGTTCTGTGGAATAACGTTATCATATTGCTTTATAACAGTGAGGTCGTGGATGAGTTGTGTTGAATAACGTTATCATATTACTTTATAACAGTTAAAATAGATAACTTCCAAGTTTCTGTCAAATTACTTAAATCTCATTTACACCAAAAATAAACCAAGTCCGATAAATCTGTTTATATTAGTGAGATTTTGGTTCCATTTGATACTGCCTATAATCTGTCAGTTTTTCTGTTATATTGCTTTAAATTTTAAGTGCTACCAACAGATTTAAACAAAATTTGATATATTGCATTACATCAGTGAGGATATATCACATTCATCACATTTTATGACAAAGTTCATAGCAAAACATGAACATGTTTATTTAGAGAATGCCTTTCAATAGGATATCCTCAGACATGTTTGTTTAGCCTTCATGAATGGCTTTCCCTTGGGGGCTGTGGGAGGGTGGTCGTAGTATTTCTCACTTATCTTATCCATTATTGCCCTTGTACAATTTAAATTTAGATTAGAATTGAAAACATATAATATATCCCTTGAGATCAGCTGATATTCCAACTCATTTTAAAAAGGGAAGATAATGCCAGTTCAGAATTTCAAACAATTTGATAAGAAAAAAAGTAAATATTTTAGAAAATTGATCTTTCAAACACGTGAATCATTGAAACAACATATGTAAAAGCTCTAATTTCTTTTGAATTTGTTGAACTTTTGATATTTATCATTTTTAGGGTCATTAAGGGCAATTATTTTATCTAGGGTGTTAACATGTCACAGTTGATTTAATATTCAAGGGCTTGTTCCTGATATCACGATTTCCTTTCTTGATGTTGACAAGTGGCACATAAAGTCTCATCACAGAGTTTCGAGAGATAAAGGTTATGATAAAAATTATGGGGCAGTTTTATGGTTGTCACAATGACTTCACTTGAAATATTCTCTTTCCTTCTGAGGTATCAGGTTTAATTTGGGTGATGCTTGTTTGTATAATGCCGGATGGCTCTATTTATTGTTAATTTGGTTCTCACTTAGGATGTAGATTACCTTCTGAAACATTTTGTCTCATTCTCTTTGTATTTCTTACAAGGGTCACCATGGAAGATTTTTTCATTGTTGATTTGGCCTTGTTTCATGGAATTCAATGAATGATGAATCAGTTGGCATCATGCTGTTTTTAGTTTGCTGCAGTTATTGACATATATATTTTATGGTATGGTGTATCCATGGCATGGGCAAGTTGGCAGCATTAACAATGTTTTTGTGCAGAGAATAATATTCAGCTACTGGTGTATTGCTTACACTCGAGATCAAACCTACTACACTCAGCATGAATTATGGGATGTAAGGTGTTGAGTGCAAAATCAGTCTTTCTGCTGCTTCCCTGCTACTTTTTTTACAGAGTTGTGGCCCTGTGTTTGGTTTATTTCTGTTGTTAACTGTCCTGGACTTCCCTTGATACAATTTACACGTTCTGTATCTGTTTGACACTTGTTAAAATAATGACCCTTGTCCTCATTATTTCTCAATCATCATTCTTTATAAGTTTAGTTTTTAGAGTTATAGCCCTTGGTTTGTGATTTCTTGTGCCGATCATAATATTGTTAGTTTTTCACCTTTTAATAACTGAACGCTGTAAAGTTGTATATCTTGGGATATGGGAATCCCATTCAGTGAAATATTGCCCAAACATTCCTGATTCTAGCCAAAGGGTCTGATGACCTATTGCGATCGCCTTTTGTCCGTCATCATCCGTCGTCTGTCATCTGTCGTAAACATTTTCAACTTCTTCTCAAGTTCTACATGTCTCATTGAGCTGAAACTTACCAGAAATGATCGTGACATGATCCTGACCAAAGTTTGTTAATTTCGGGTTGGTCGGAAATCCAACATGGTCGCCATGGTCGCCATGGCCACCATTTTGAAAACACATTTTCGACTTTTTCTCAAGTTCAAAATTTGAAATCTTGTATTTTATGTCAGATGACCATTTAGGCCTATGGATCTCTTGTTCTTTTAAGTAGATATCTAACTTATGAATATTTTATCTTCTCTGCAATAGGGGAGCAATGTGTGTGTTTGACTTTGAATTTGCACTTCTTTCAACAAGAGTTGTTACCCTTTGTTATTCTTGTTTGGGTCATGACACGTTTTCGGACATAACATGTAAGATTTATGGAAATGACAACGATTAAAATTTTATTCAGCAACAGAGACCTTACATTTAAAAAGTAATCAAATTGTATTTCAAATTGATGTTGTATTTAAAAAGGAAATTTAGGATCACAAATCGTCTATGTAAAGTTAATCAATGTGATTGTGTCAAAGGTCTCCAGAAGCCTTCTTATACATTGTAACTGTACTACTATCACATTGAAAACCTCAAAGAGTCTTGGATCAATTTGGAGTTTGATCTATACAGTCATAACCAATTTTAATTACTGTATGTACTCCGAAGGAAATATGAACAAAAAATTATAACGGAGGAAAAATTAAAAAAAAAAAAAATCTTCATATTATATCATATTATTGAATGAAATAAAAACATGTTAACAGTATAACATTACAAATATGATGTGTACGTGAGACAGTATATTAGACTAGCTGTACATGTTTGCTGAAAATTAGTATAAAACTGATGAAAGCCAGACCAAAAAAGTGCAAATAGAATTTTTTTTTTTTTTAAATCTAAAGTATCATGCACTTTACCATGTCGGAACTTGTATTATCATATACTTTTGTCCCATTTCAGAGGTCCTATGCCAGTTTGTGTTAGATCTGACATTGTACTCACACACAGAAAAAGTCCTAGATGAAGACAAAGATTTGCTAGTCAGCTTTAAAATCTGTCCCCAGATAAATTCATCCAAAATCAAGTATCGAAATCGCATATTATGTAAATCAGTACTTCACTTTGAACCATGATAACAACCATTATCTGATTTCTCTTGAATAAAATGTAATGATTTCTTTCAATTTGTATCTTTGACATGTTTTGTAATTAGAACGTGATTGATTCATTTCTGTAGAAACCTTTAAAACAAATTAATGAAATGATAATTCTTTAGAAATTATTGAGAAGGAGATTCTGAGGGATCAATTTCAGTAATGTGATACTAATTTAGTTTCAATTACTTAATGTATGAAATAGTTGATCTGGTTTCAGGTTTATAAATCACTCCCCGTTACATAATTCGATAGATAGGAGTTAGTTTAGCATGCAAACACAAATTTACATTTCAATAACGGTAATTGCTGATATTTACAACGGCATCGTAAAACACTCTGGTGAGAATTACACAGCGACACATTCCAAGATAACTGTACGTTATTCATTAACGGAGTGTTGATGGAGCATTGGGGATATTTAAAACAGAATAACATTGTAATTGGAAAACAATAAAGAGGATATGTGAAACTGCTGAAAATTATGTACTTAATTGGAAAACAATTTCAAATACGGGAAATACATTGAAGTTCAATCATCATTTCGTACTAAGATATACAGATCATGTTTAATGAATATTCATGGAATTTAGATGTTGAATCTTTAAATGTGAATTAAACTGTTATGATTTGCTTATATGATGCTTTAATGAAATTAGTTTTAAACTATTGATGAGAATTTGATATGTACATTTCAAAATTACATTCTACAGGTACATATAAATGTTTGGTTAAATGGATACATCTTGGGATAATGGAAAGAGAGACAAAACAGATTGATGTTTGTATTTTAAATAGGGGATATGTTGAATTGCTTGTGGGGCAGGGGCTTATGGTCTGGGGCAAGTAAAATGGCTAAAATCAAAAATTGATTGGAATTTTTTCCTGTCTCATTTCAAGAATGAAGATTCTGAGGTTGTTTTTATTCACACATGTAACATCAGTGTGTCAAGTTTGGTCTCATATGGTATGGAAATTGCATTTTAATTTGATGTGTGTAATGAAGGGAGACATAAATGACAGAGCTTTAGTGTTGCTTGTATGCATACAGACAGGTGTCAGGTCAATGGGAAACAATCACACAGGTGGAGGAGAAATTCTATAGGAGTTACCTCCCCTCCCACCTGTCCATTGTTTTCCTGATCAAACCCATCTGGCATTCCTATCACAGCAGGAGATTTACTTTGAAATTATTGGTTCAGAACCTGCCTAATTACCCCAATGCACTACCCTCAAATACTTCCATGTGATAGGTATACTTAAATGTTTTTGTCGTTAAAAAATTTGAGCATCTGGAAATGTCATGGCCCTGATCTCTTAAAGGAATTACATTTATGTATATCAGAATTTTGTTTTTCAAAATTTCTTGTAAACAAAATTTGGCTGAAAGAAATAAAGACTAAGATAATAAATAATCATCAGATGGTATCATAGATCATTATCTTAAAAAAAGGAAAACTAATTCTCATAAACTGCTGATAGAAATACAACCAACATGAAGTGGTATGTATGATGGACAAGCACTTCTCTTAAAATGCTTAAGATATTTCCTGTAATATGATACACAAATGTGTCACATTCTGACAAATATCTTTTCAAGATATGCATCTTTTTAGCCTTGAGCTTAAGTGTTCCAGTTTTGTTTACTCATGACATCACAATGTAATTTAAAGAACATATTTTTACAAAATTCAAACCAGAGAGATTTAATGTAATGATTAATGAGTAACGTTTAGAAAATTCAAATTATCTTAAGTATTTTTGTCTTCATGTGTAAATTTTTACAGATTGTGTTTTGCAGTCATCAGTTGGTCCCATTATAGCTAATTCCTGCTCTGGTTTGAAACATTGAGTAAAACTTCACCAGCTGAATCAATGGATACTTCTGGAGCGCAATCATTACTGACCATGAAAACGAAAATGACACGCAAACTTGCGATTACATCTTCATTCTAATCTTTCAAGTTAGTTTGTACATAAAAAGTTTTAAAATATTTTCATTAAAGGTTTAAATTACGTTATCACTAAAGTTTGAAATTTAAAAATTTAGAAATGAATTTTATCTCTCACTTTATGAAAAGGTCTAAAATATTGTTATAACCATAATTTTAATTTCTAGATATGAATAAATATTGAGTACAAACAGAAAGTTATAACAATATAACTTGGTCAATGCTATTGTTATACTAAAGTAATATACAGATACATAAATGTCAAGTACAGTTAAACAATTAAGTGGCATATGTGACATAAAAACACCCTTCAAAGTTTCCTGCGTGAGAAATAGCTGACATTAACAGGTTTTGATTAAATTATTTTTCGATTAAACTGCACAAGCTCCAACTTTAAGTGTCGGCATGTTCAATAACTCAGAAATTCAGACACATGCCAGATTGTTTTACGGGTGTTTTTAAGAGTATCTTGTGTGTTGTAACTCAATTTTCATTATTTGATCACAAATTGTTTTACGATCAATAAAAAGATATTAAGAGTGTTTTGTTTTAAAAGTCGTTTCAAACGTTAGCTTTAAATCTGACACTCCCAGAAGTAAGTACAGCTCTAAAAAAAATCATCATATAAGTAATATACTTTATGGGGAAGCGTGGGGCATGTTACTTTAGAAACAATTATGATCAAATGACTGTCCTGTTATCAGTGTCATAACACCCATTACGTAAATTATGTTACAAACACGCATGTGATTAATAGCACAGAAAGGGCTGATAAAAATAAAGACATTCTTTTTGTTAATATGATGAATGGAACATTGTTGATATCAAAGTTTGCTAAAAATATATATAAAAAAAAAGGAAAAAAAATGAAAGAAAAAAAGAAAAAAAAAACCAATAAGAAAAAACAGTGCATTGCATCTAACTTATTATACTTTCATTTTTTTATTGTCTTTTGTATCATAAAATGATGGGTTGGATTTACATCAGGTGTACAATGAGTGTCATATTCTTTCATTAAAAAGTTGGGTAAAAACAAAAACAGAAGTGAAATTCTGGTCACTGACAGTTAACTGTTTTCCGGTGTTTAGAGATTTCATTCTACTGATAAACAGGTGACCGCCATGTGTGTAGTGTTACCAATGCCTCAAGATATACATAATGAATATTTCAGAACAGGTCCACAGTCTGTGATAAGCTTTTAACCCAGGGCATCTAAAGACATTTTGTCAGTATATACTTTCACACTTAAGATTTTGTTTTTGAAAAATATAAAACATTCAAATTAAAAAATTATTTCCTCTTTTTGCTGTTATAGACCATTCTTAAGTAAATTATAACAAATTTGACATTATTGTTTTTCCAGATGATGGCTTTCTAAATGTTCCAATAGAAAGAAAATTAGCACCTGCTTTATGTTGGTACTTTACAGTCTGGAAATTTGTGTAATTCAGATGTGTCGATACTCAGTACTACTCCAGATACTGTCGCCTACTAACACCACACTTGCCATTGAAGGCACAAACAGCATTTCATGTATCTCATTGTATACATTAAGCCTTTGCTCAAATTAAAACTAAGTTATCATTGATGACACTTTGAAATAATGAACCAAATGACAAAAAATTC
Organism: Ylistrum balloti; assembly: GCF_031769215.1. NCBI lineage: Eukaryota > Metazoa > Mollusca > Bivalvia > Pectinida > Pectinidae > Ylistrum > Ylistrum balloti. The sequence continues at coordinate 1,265,843 of NW_026781917.1, forward strand.
ATACCACAAGACATGTGAATTCATTCAATAAATAATCCAAGTTCTGTACTGATTAAAACAGGTTGAGCTTATATCACTGAAAATGACTGCTCAATCAGCACCTTTTGCTGAGTCAGATAATAAATATATCTTAAGTCTAATAAATTGAACTGAATGAATGGAATATAGTCTTACCAAAGTCAATCCAAAGAAATGTCCTAAACATGTAGTGTTACCAAAGTCAAACCAAAGAAATGTCCTAAACTAAACAAAGAAATGTAAACAATGTTACCAAAGTCAAACCAAAGAAATGAAATGTCCTAAACAAAGAAATGTAATGTTACCAAAGTCAAACCAAAGAAATGTCCTAAACATGTAATGTTACCAAAGTCAAATCAAAGAAATGTCCTAAACATGTAGTGTTACCAAAGTCAAACCAAAGAAATGTCCTAAACATGTAGTGTTACCAAAGTCAAACCAAAGAAATGTCCTAAACATGTAGTGTTACCAAAGTCAAACCAAAGAAATGTCCTAAACATGTAGTGTTACCAACCAAAGAAATGTCCTAAACATGTAGTGTTACCAAAGTCAAACCAAAGAAATGTCCTAAACATGTAGTGTTACCAAAGTCAAACCAAAGAAATGGTGCTTAACAGAAAAGCTAGTGATAAAATGGAGCTGAATGCAAAGTTTGTCCAAAGGTATTGAACTCAATCACAATGTTAGACCAAAAAATTGGAGATAACCAGAAAAAACAGCTGAAGAGATAGTGCTAAACACAGTCTGGCTAAAGAAAATGAGTTTAATACAATGTTTTACCAAAGGAATGGAAATAAACACAAAATCTAACCAAAAATAGAGCTAAACACAGATTGCAGCCAAAAGAAATATAGATAAAGACAAAGTCTGGTCACAAAAGTAGAGCTAAACACAAAGTCTGGCTGGAGAAATGAAGCTAAACACAAAATTTGGCTAAAGAGGTGAAGTAACAGTATACTCAAAATCTATAACTAAAAAATGGTGCTACATGTCTATGTGTACATAGATTCTACTACAAAAAATTCCGAGCTAAAATTACTTAACACCAAAGTAAATGACTGAGAAATAAAGTCAAATGCCAAGTCCGGTGTCAAAACAATGTGGAATATGTGTAGACAAATTGGAGAAAGGAAGCTACATATGTAAAGTCTAAATAAAGATACAGATTATCTTAGGCAGTAAAATGGAAAATAAAGGTCATAGTGACCTTCATTTGAGTATGTAGGGTAGAATACTCTTCAAGATATATCATTAATTCATAAATGGTTTATAATTGGTAGAAATATTTTCTAATACTTTTAATGGCTTCAAAAATGTGGTTCAATTTTTGTGCTTTCATCATCCAATAGGGATCTCTTTAAATCCAAAGATGAAAGTATTTTGTATTGATTTGTAAAAATTGTAGCGAAAACTTCAAGGTTATATAATTGTGATTTCTGGAGAGTAATTATTCTGCGGAGACTTCCAAATGTATAATGTAGACTCTGATTGGCTCACTGGCTCTCTACTGACACCAGTGCCATGTAGACGAACCCTTTAAATTATATCAGTCATTCTTACCTGTCTAGTTTTCACCTGTACATTATGTATGGTGTTGTCGTTGGCCCTAAATAGGCCATGATGTGTTTGCTTGTAAACTCATTGATACTATGACAGGTGTAATTTCATTAGTGACAGACTTCCTAACTGTTTTGTCCATATTACATCACCGGACATTGTCAAACTGACCAGTAGTCAGTAATCCCTATCCTACCTGTTTCCTGTGGTCAAGCAATTTTCCAGAGCCTTGCACACCTGATTAATGATGTCCAAGTTTGGCCACTCTAGGGCTTTACCTAAATGACAGGTAAAAGTGTCTCCAATTTGTCCAGGTAGCTACAGATACCTGAATAAATGATTCCCAGTCATTAGGTAACCTTAGGACTGTCCACTGGTGACCACTGTCCAGCTTTGTATCATCTTTATCCAGTCATTGACACTCTTAATCCTTATTACAGAATTATGGCAAACTCTGGTAATCTTTCTTGCTTAATTGGAAAATAAGGTGTTGGAGGATTATCACAGGCAAGTAAGTACAACATCCATAAGCTTTGAAAGAAAATTGTTTTAATCCAAAATTGATTATTTGGAAATCCTCAGAAATATCCACAGCATTTTTTAATCTGTATGAAACTTATTATAATCAAGATCAATGTTTATCCAAAAAATCTCTTGAAAACAACATGCTAAACTTAAAATGATCACACAGGTATAAAGATCATTTAAAAATATGAAATCTGACCTATTTTAGAGTTAGAATGATAAAAAATTATGATGCAATTTTATATGTATTAATACACTGGTTGTGGTTTCAAAAATACTAAGAAATGGTTAGACCAATATTGAATTCTACACCGATACGGATCTGAGACCATCAACTGATAAAAGGCTTTATAGAAAATCTCTTCTTTTCTGACATTATTCTGTTTATGATTAAAAAGCTGATTATTTCAATAATATTGTTTTGGAATGATTGCAGTGACTGTCAGTCTAGGTGAGTGATGTGTCTAGCTTCGCTTTAACTGGTTCATTAAGGGAAATTATTCTCCCTTTTTTACAAGTTTAGTGTCACAGTGAATATATTGTTTTTCCTATTTTTAATTCCCTGTTTGCATGCAATTAGTAATGAAATTCACATCACTGACGACTAATTTCATAATTTGAAATGTCATTTGACTATATCAGCGAATTAAATTGGTTGTAATGTGTCATACGTTATTTCAATTACCTTCCAAATTACTTTTAAAAACTATAGCCAAGCTATATATACAATTTGAATACCCAAAAGAATAAAATCGATGAGATTTTTTCAAACAAATTCTGTGAACATAGTTTTTTTTGTTTAATGGTTTCCCATTTTTTACGTTCATGGTTTTGTCTATTGAATTTCTTTTTTTTCTTTTTGTATTTTCATCAGAAATTGATTTCAGTGTTGATTCCGTCCAAGGCCTTGACAATCACATACAATTTAGTTTTCTATCTTGAGCTCTTCCTTATTAGAAGGATCTTTAGATGGAACGTAACTTGGGGCGAGGCTCAACGATATCGTCTTTCCTGGTCACACAATTGTGATGGAGAGTTTCGTAGTAATAGAATCAAGGACAAAAGCCATGGGGAGGCTGTGGTTTGACCCTTGACCTCTATGTCTTTGACAGGTTTTGGTGTCCCTCTACAGTCTGTATTTTGAAAAGAAGGTTAGACTAAAGTTCATATTACATCTCCAGGCAAAGTCAGACAATCCTTTCTTTATTAAAACCTCAATTGTCACATACAACACATCATGATTAGGATCGACTCTCTGAAGGTCATAGACCCATAATTGGTTGTGTGTGCCTCTTTGAGAAAAATCCTTCCTGAAAAATAATTTGTGATTTTAATTATTTTTTTGTCATCTAAGTCTCATCATTGTTTTCTATTTTCTTAAGTTTCAATGTAATTTTCCTCACACTCTTTTAAATTAAAGAAAGGAAATTGAATTGATTAAGTTTCTGTCTTATGTTGTACCTATACCCTTTGTAATATGACTTGAGAGAGTGTGGCTAGATAAGACAGTTATCACCCTAATTCTGAAATCGTGTTATGTCTTGAGGGCACACAAATCTTGAAAACCGTTGTAGTTTAATGTATTACAAACTTTACAAAAGGAACACATTTTCTCCCTTTTGAGATTGAAATAGTTTCAAGTAGGTTTATCCCAATTTGATGTTTTGACTGACACATTGTTTGTGGATTGTTGAGCTGTGGTTGTGTACTGTAGTTATAAACTGACAAAATGGCTTTGTATCCAGAATTCTGCATGTAGAAAATTTTCTGTTCATTTCTTTCTGTATTTATCTTGATACAATAAGCCCAGAGTGTAGACACATAATCTTGAAATAAAATTTGGAAAGTGGGCTTATTACAGGACAATGTAAAAACCATATGTTTGCATTGAACAGATGTTGTAAACAATAATTGTACAACTTCAGAAAACTTTTCTCCCAATCCTTTCTAAGTAAACAGATTTTGATATTGTAGATTTATGGATGTTATTATATATCCAAGCAACATTAACATATCGCTAATTGCAATTTAATTGAAAACTTTAATTTGGTGGTTTTCACCCCAGGAAAAGCCAGTGTCATTCTGACATAGGGTTTCCATATAATAACACCATCGGCTACCTCATGGAATAACATACAAGAGGTCCGTTACATGCAGTCCAAAGTAAAACAGGTGAATTCATTATGCACAACGATGTAACCATGAGAGCACAGTCTATTTCTCCACTTCCTGTGAAACACAAACTGCCAGTGGTAGGGAGCTCCAAGCAAACACTTCAGGTCACCATCTAAAGTTATGTTCGCTAACACTCTCTTGACTATCATAGATAGGTCTACAAATTGTTACAGAAACATTTTGTACGAAAGCAAAAAAAAAATCTCTTACAGATTGATGTGGAATAAATATGGTTCTGAACTTGATACACCCTACACAAACCATTTCTATATCACTCAATATTATCCTTGATACAGTCTGCTGACCTTTTCATATCATTTGAATCTTAATAGTGGTTTCCCCAAGTATCCAATGTCTTCGAGACGTATTGTATTGTTAAAGAATTTGCTTCATTTCCTGATTGGGAATACCAGTGGGATATTATGATTTGTGTAACTTAGATAATACATTATGTAAGCACATTGTACAGATGGGTTATACGAAACTAGAATTCATAAAAGTCATATTAAATGTAATATATTTCTGTTTCAGATATGAATCAATATAGAGTTTGTACATTTGCTTTAAAGTTTATACTGGTGCTGAAACAATTGGTGTTGCTTAATCAATATTCTGGATTCAGATTCAATACTAACAACTTTTTGTTGCATTTTTGGTCTGTCAACTGCCCAGTTTAGCTATTAAAACATACTTACCATAGAGACAATTGACAACTTTATATAACTGATGTTTTGGTTTTTAAGTTAACTAAACAGCATTATAAATTATATGTATGGGCGGGCTTAATAGCTGGCAAGTGCTTATTGCCAAATGACTTTAAAAATTTTTTAACTGTTAGCCTTTACTTATTTCAAACCTCATTCTTATTCAGTTGAGTATTGGGCACCTTTATTCTCACATTGTGTCTCATAAAGTCAAATACTTCAAAGCAGTTGATTTGTTCTTTCAGAAAACTGAAAAACCAGGCTTTGTGGGATTTCTAAGCACTGAACATCAAGTTGTCACCAGAGGGGTTCAGGTGTAACTTTGTTACCGTGAATATGTCAAATCTATCTTGGTCAGCACTGTGTGTTTGAGTATACATAACCATCAGGGGAATCCGGGATCAAATGGATTACCATCGTTCGTCTCCAGGAAAGACGCAATATGATCTTAAGACATGATTCAATCTCCTTCAACGTCAAAGGTTTGTTTTTGAATATATATCTAATGCTTAATCCCAATGGGGTGTACAGCTATTCACTTATTATATATAGCATAGAGAAAGTCATAGCTTTTATTGTAAGAACCTAGGTTTGAGGGTCGTCCAAGTTACCCAATTTAAGATTCGTGCATTCAATGAAAGATAACTAATCCAATTATCAGCAATATATATATATACTATAGATGTATTTAGAACTTTCTTCTAATAAAAACTACTGGTAAAACAGTATTGGAAGTTGGAGGGTAAAACTGTATTAGAAGTTGGAGGGTAAAACTGTGTTGGAAGTTGGAGGGTAAAACTGTGTTGGAAGTTGGAGGGTAAAACTGTGTTGGAAGTTGGAGGGTAAAACCGTGTTGGAAGTTGGAGGGTAAAACCGAGTTGGAAGTTGGAGGGTAAAATGATGATGTAATTTGGTTGGTAAAACAGAGTTTTGAGTATGAGGTTGCAACAGTGATGTATGTACCATTAGACAGGTAAAACAGTACATGTTGTAAGTGGAAGGATGAAACATTGTTGTAGGTTGGAGGATAAAATGGGTGTTATTGTAAGTTGAAAGTAAAACATTGTAAATTGGACAATGAAAAAATATTGTGAGTCTGAGGTAAAAAAGTGTTGTAAGTTGATAGGGTGAAACACGGTGTACGAAGTTGGATGGCTAAACTGTGTTGTAAGTTGGTAGGGTGAAACACGGTGTGGGAAGTTGGATGGCTAAACAGTGTTGTAAGTTGGGAGGGTGAAACACGGTGTGGGAAGTTGGATGGCTAAACAGTATAGTGAGTTGGTAGGGTGAAACACAGTGTAGGAAGTTGGATGGCTAAACAGTGTTGTAAGTTGGTAGGGTGAAAGACGGTGTGGGAAGTTGGATGGATAAACAGTGTAGTGAGTTGGTAGGGTGAAACACGGTGTAGGAAGTTGGATGGCTAAACAGTGTAGTGAGTTGGTAGGGTGAAACACGGTGTAGGAAGTTGGATGGCTAAACAGTGTAGTGAGTTGGTAGGGTGAAACACAGTGTGGGAAGTTGGATGGCTAAACAGTGTAGTGAGTTGGTAGGGTGAAACACGGTGTAGGAAGTTGGATGGCTAAACAGTATAGTGAGTTGGTAAGGTGAAACACGGTGTAGGAAGTTGGATGGCTAAACAGTGTTGTAAGTTGGTAGGGTAAAACACGATGTGGGAAGTTGGATGGCTAAACCGTGTAGTGAGTTGAAAGATAAAACTGTATTTCAAGCTAGAAAGTAAAATAGTATTGTGAGTGAGAGGATAAAAATGTGTGGCAAGGACAGAATGATACCCACGTCTAGGTATGATAATAGTTGCTTTTATTTAACAGTCATTTTATGTGATGAAATTTAACACTTAGACATCGTCAATATTGTGACTGTTACTTCAGACATCACCATTGTTCTAATTTCTCAATTAAGGGTCCCAGGTGCTTGAACATTTCTGGTAGGAAATTCTTATATCAGACTGTCTTGTATTACTGACAGCTTCGCAGTCTTGCCGCGTAAATCGTATTTGAAAGATTAGATTATGATGCTATGCGGGGACAGATTGAATTGTCTTTATGAGGCCCTCTTGGAGCTGTGATGTTCACCTCCCCCTTTCATGTGTCTGCGAAAACACTAAACCTTTAACTAAAACATGAATGTGAATCAAGAAATATTCAGATTTTTTCCTTGGTTGGCTTTCTTTAGTCAAAATCTGTCAGGGGACATTTTAGAAGCTCTGTCAGCATAATTATATGAATAAAGATTATTACTGTGTTGGCATACCTAGCTTCAAGATCTGGTGCTCCTCTTGTCTTTTTAGCCTAAGATTATTTAAGAAGACATTTAGCTGTGTTAGGTTGTGAAATGGTTACAGAACTGTAAAATTTTCAGTTTAATTTTTTCGTTGGTTTAATTACTTTTAAAAAGTGAAATTATAAATCTATTTTCGTCAGATTGATGTCTTTTAAAAAATCTCTTGACATTCCATTGTGAATAAATGTTATTTGAAATTTCTGATTTTTTTTCCATGAAATGCGGGATAAGATTTGGTATCTTTGCTATGATTTTTCTCTGATCTTTACCATCCAATCCTACTGGCGTCTTCTCAATGGCTTGTGGAAATCTGTAGCTCTTAACATTGTGTAAATATTGAGACAAAGCTTGAAGCACATGAAGGAGTATTACATGTGAAAACGTCAACTTAGTGTGTGTAAAGGCTTCATATGTATATAAACATTTACCGATGTGTCAGACATGAGGAACTCCTACACCTCCTGATTAGTGAAAACATATTTGATTCTATATATATTCAAAATAATCTTATTTCCCAGTGTGCCTACTACAGATAAGTGAGAGGGGAAGGAGTGGGGAGGAAAGGGGAAAAGGGGCTCAAGGATACTACAGACAAGTAAGGGGGAAGGACGGGGAGGAAAGGGGAAAAGGGGCTCAAGGATACTACAGACAAGTAAGGGGGAAGGAAAGGGGAAAAGGGGCTCAAGGATACTACAGACAAGTAAGGGGGAAGGAAAGGGGAAAAGGGGCTCAAGGATACTACAGACAAGTAAGGAGGAAAGGAAAGGGGAAAGGGGCTCAAGGATACTACAGACAAGTAAGGGGAAAGGAGTGGGGAGAAAATGGGAAAATGGGCTCAAGGATACTTCAGACAAGTAAGGGGGAAGGAGGGGGAGGAAAGGGGAAAATGGGCTCAAGGATACTACAGACAAGTAAGGGGAAGGAAGGGGAGGAAAGGGGAAAAGGGACTCAAGGATACTACAGACAAGTAAGGGGGAAGAGAGGGAGGAAAGGGGAAAAGGGGCTCAAGGATATAACATACAAGTAAGGGGGAAGGACGGGGAGTAAAGGGGAAAAGGGGCTCAAGGATATAACATACAAGTAAGGGGGAAGGAGGGGGAGGAAAGGGGAAAAGGGGCTCAAGGATATAACATACAAGTAAGGAGGAGGGACGGGGAGGAAAGGGGAAAAGGGGCTCAAGGATACTACAGACAAGTAAGGGGAATGATGGGGAGGAAAGGGAAAAGGGGCTCAAGGATACTACAGACAAGTAAGGGGAAAGGACGGGGAGTAAAGGGGAAAAGGGGCTCAAGGATACTACAGACAAGGGGGAAGAGAGGGAGGAAAGGGGAAAAGGGGCTCAAGGATACTACAGACAAGTAAGGGGAAGAGGAAAGGGGAAAGGGGAAAGGGGCTCAAGGATACTACAGACAAAAGGGGGGGAAAAGGGGCTCAAGGATACTACAGACAAGTAAGGGGGAAAAGGAAAAAAGGGGAAAAGGGGCTCAAGGATACTACAGACAAGTAAGGGGAATGATGGGGAGGAAAGGGAAAAGGGGCTCAAGGATACTACAGACAAGTAAGGGGAAGGAGGGAGGAAAAGGGGAAAAGGGGCTCAAGGATACTACAGACAAGTAAGGGGGAAGGAGGGGGAGGAAAATGGAAAAGGGGCTCAAGGATACTACAGACAAGTAAGGGGAAGGAAGGGGAGGAAAGGGGAAAAGGGGCTCAAGGATATAACATACAAAGGAGAGGACTAAAGGGGAAACAAGCTCAAGGGGGAAAGGAGGGGGAGGAAAGGGGAAAAGGGGCTCAAGGATACTACAGACAAGTAAGGGGAAAGGACGGGGAGGAAAGGGGAAAAGGGGCTCAAGGATACTACAGACAAAGGGGTAAGGGGAAAAGGGGCTCAAGGATACTACAGACAAGTAAGGGGGAGGAGGTTAAAGGGGAAAAGGGGCTCAAGGATACTACAAACAAGGGGGAAGAGAGGGAGGAAAGGGGAAAAGGGGCTCAAGGATACTACAGACATGTAAGGGGGAAGGAAAGGGGAAAAGGGGCTCAAGGATACTACAGACAAGTAAGGAGGAAAGGAAAGGGGAAAAGGGGCTCAAGGATACTACAGACAAGTAAGGGGAAAGGAGTGGGGAGAAAATGGGAAAATGGGCTCAAGGATACTACAGACAAGTTAGGGGAAGGAAGGGGAGGAAAGGGGAAAAGGGACTCAAGGATACTACAGACAAGTAAGGGGAAGGAAGGGGAGGAAAGGGGAAAAGTGACTCAAGGATACTACAGACAAGTAAGGGGGAAGGAGGGGGAGGAAAGGGGAAAAGGGGCTCAAGGATACTTCAGACAAGTAAGGGGGAAGGAGGGGGAGGAAAGGGGAAAAGGGACTCAAGGATACTACAGACAAGTAAGGGGGAAGGAGGGGGAGGAAAGGGGAAAAGGGACTCAAGGATACTACAGACAAGTAAGGGGGAAGGAGGGGGAGGAAAGGGGAAAAGGGGCTCAAGGATACTACAGACAAGTAAGGGGGAAGGAGGGGGAGGAAAGGGGAAAAGGGGCTCAAGGATACTACAGACAAGTAGGGGAAGGAGGGGGAGGAAAGGGGAAAAGGGGCTCAAGGATACTACAGACAAGTAAGGGGGAAGGAGGGGGAGGAAAGGGGAAAAGGGGCTCAAGGATACTACAGACAAGTAAGGGGGAAGGACGGGGAGGAAAGGGGAAAAGGGGCTCAAGGATACTACACAAGACAGGTTAGGGGGAAGGATGGGCTCAAGGATACTACAGACAAGTAAGGGGGAAGGAGGGGGAAAAGGGAAAACTCAAGGATACTACAGACAAGTAAGGGGGAAAGGGGAAAAGGGACTCAAGGATACTACAGACAAGTAAGGGGGAAGGAGGGGGAGGAAAAAGGAACAGGGACTCAAGGATACTACAGACAAGTAAGGGGGAAGAGAGGGAGGAAAGGGGAAAAGGGACTCAAGGATATTACATAAAAGTAAGGGGGATGGAGGGGGAGGAAAGGGGAAAAGGGGCTCCAAAATACTGCAGGCAAGTGAAGGAGGGGGGAAGAGGAAGCGGAAATATGGGATATGGGGTCAAGGATACTGCAGACAAGTAAGGGGGAAGGTGGGGGAAAAAAAGGGGAAAAGGGGCTCCAAAATACTGCAGGCAAGTGAAGGGTGGGGGGAGAGGAAGGGAAATATAGGATATTTGGTCGGTCAGGGACACTGCAGACAAGCAAGAGGGGGAAGGAAGGAGGGAATATGGGGTTAAGGATACTGCAGACAAATGAGGGGGGGAAGGAAGGAGGGAATATGGGGTCAAGGATATTGCAGACAAACGAGGTGGGAAGGAATGAGGGAATATGGGGTCAAAGATACTGCAGACAAGCGAGGAGGGAAAGGAAGGAGGGAATATGGGGTCAAGGATACTGCAGACAAGCGAGGAGGGGGAGGAAGGAGGGAATATGGGGTCAAGGATACTGCAGACAAGCGAGGGGAGAAGGGCGGAGGGAATATGGGGTCAAGGATACTGCAGACAAGGGAGGAGGGAAAGGAAGGAGGGAATATGGGGTTAAAGATAGGGATATGGTGGAATAAGATGGTAGCATGAGAAATACAGGTAATTTGGAACTTGGATTTGGAAACATTTGAAAAATGATTAATGGATGTCAAAATAACATTCATTGATTTATGTTAACATCTGGTCAACATAACTATGAATTCCATCGATTTCATGTCAAGAACACAATTGTCAGGTAGATAGGAGTCAACCTATATTACCAGGCATAGACAAGTTCAAGGGTGAATATGAGGGCCATGTAAGATATTAAGCATGGACTAATTCAAGGATGAATATGAGGGCGATGTAAGATATTAAGCATGGACTAATTCAAGGGTGAATATGAGGGAGATGCAAGATATTAGGCATGTACAAATTCAAGGGTGAATATGAGGGCAATGTATGATATTGATACCTTCTGAAAGTTCATAACTTACGGTGCTGTGTGAAATGATAAATCCTTGTTTCCTAAATTTTTTGTGTTGTATTCTATGCACTCTTCACCTTGTTGTCAAATTGTGATGTTATAAACACATTTATTGTTGATATTTATGATTCACTTTCTCAATTTTCATGAAAATTAATCAGATTGATTTGTTTCCGGGAAAATTAATTGCTACTCAAAGACATCCTGTACAATAAATGTTCCTGAAAGGTTTCCATTTTTTAACTACAGAAATATGACAAAAAAGGTGAATTTTTCTATAAATTAACATGACAGATAGGCTGCCAAACTCCAAAAAATTATTAATTAACCTTGTAATTAGTTGTTCGTCAGAGCCACAAGAGCACTTTATTGTGTTTATGGGAGCTGAAGCAAATGCAGTAAAAGGACATCATTTTATGACAAGAGATTTGAAGGGAGTAATTTGACTTAATAACAGAATTCAATAGGGGGAGATTTTTGATTTTTTGAATATTTGATGGAATAAAATTCAACTCAAGACACAACAGTGTGAGAGAAACAATGGAGTATATAATTCATTAGATATATTGTTTAGAAATTAACTTGAATTGTCTTAATTTATGATTAAATTTTAACATAATGTTCAATTGTTCAAGTAAAATTAATAACTTGTTCGTTATTGAAAAGGAGTTGTTGACTGTTTTGGGAATAAAAAATCTGAAATTGTACTCATGCAGGCAAATATGTAATAAATGGCCAATTCCATGTGATGAATGAGGTTGAAAATTGAACTTAGAGAGGGTCAGATTAAATCAAAATAAAAGAAATTAAGAGCTGAAAGGTCATATTCTGAATAGCTGTTCTTTCAAATTGAGGAGAAGTAACTTTTTGATTTGGAAATGGTTGATATTTCTGGGCCTTCAACTTCAGTAATATGGGTGTGTTGTAGTTCAATTGTTCATAATTTTTTCTATTCATGTTTTTGTTTACATAACTTTCTGAACTTTCATAAAGTGACATATATGTACAAATAAGGAAATACAGATGGGGTTCAGCAGAGTTTGTAAGGTCAAGATCACACTGTACCAATGTCATTCAGGTCACATGATTGCCCTAAATAGCTGTGAAAGTGTCAATTTCTATACCTAGAAATACTTGACAATTCATAGATAATTGAGATTGCAGAATTGGTTTAAATTAATTAAATTATATTAAATTCAGACAGTTGAAACTTTTACAGTTTATTTGTTAACCTTAGTTTATGCAGAATTATGCCTGATGACATATGTCAAAATTAGTCCTCCGTTCGGAAATGTCATTCCAAATTTCAACAGGTACATAATAGCAATTTCATTATATTTCCTTAATAAATTTGTTTGTTATAAACAGTCTTTTGTATTTCCAAATACATGCATCATATTGAAGTAAAACAGAATGAATTTCTGTCAAATTGATGCAGATGTATACTTATTAAATTACAACTGGTTTCTGTCACTGCTGAATACAGCAAAAATACATGTAGCAGGTGCATTCTGATAATGGCAGCATCAGTGTTAGGATAGATATATACTAATGGGAGGTTATCAAAAGATAATTCCAGTAAAGAGAAACACTTTCTTAAATCCTTTTTATTTGAAAAGTGGGAGCTTGAATATTTATTCAATTTCAATGAATACTGAAATTGTAGAGTGTGTTTCCATTTAAATCATAATTGATAAGTGTTAAAAAATGGTTCAGATCTATTAATAATTCTCTGTAGGTACATATACCATCATTACAGAATTAATTTTACTCTGCTAAAGAGGACACTAATTGTCTTACAAGTTTGATTCTGTTACTTTAATATAGAAAAAAAGAGAATTTGTGTCAGTTTTAATAGATTGATTTATAAAATAAAAGCTTCAGGTTAAATTCCAAAATGGAAGCACTGAGTTTATACATGTACCAGTCATTCTGATGTGCACTCTGAAATCAAGTTCCTTTAGCTTGTAGTAGCTGGTGGCCATCTCACTGAACAATATACAGGAGGCCCATTGCATGCCAATTGGGTCAATTAGGGATAAGTCTCTTGCTTGATTACACAACCACAAATAAAATCACAAACTAACCAGTTTCTCAGCTTCCTGAGAAACGCAGACAATGGAGGGCCATTGATATCAAACCACACACCTTGGTTATGTACATATGTGTTTCCATATAAACTTTAAACAAAGAGTAGTCAGGTGGTGCAGTGTTAATGCACTCACCTTCCACCTAGTCATCCTGGGTTTGGTTCCTGGGAAAGGTATGGGGTCACCAGTTGGCCGACCATTTGGGTGGGTTTTCCCAGGGTACACCAGTTTCCTTTCACAGTAAGATCAACCCTCCTTCCCTCCACACAGTTACATCTGAGCCAACAAGAATGATTGATCTGTGGTTTTGTTGTAAAATAAATAAAGTTTATATTAATATCTATAAAGTTCAACACTCTATCAACTGAGGTATCATGACCACCGTGGGCACATTGGGCAGATAACCACTGAAGATAAACACAGTTTTATGTATCAGAGATTGATTTTACTATTCTTGAATTGAATGTTTGTAAACTTCAACCTAAACCATATAAATGAAAACTTCATGATACCAGAACGTAGTAACCCGTTAAATCTTTTATACATCTTTTTATTTCGGTATTATTCTTAAGATTTAAACGTTTTTTAATGATTATCATTGCCGAAGATGAAATGGAATATTTGAAATCTTAGATGGAATTTCAAGATTTCAAAAGGTCAACTAAGAAATTTGTTGTTAGAAGTGTCAAATGTATAAACAGAACAATATCCTAGGGAACAACTAACTAGATCAATGATAGCCATTTTCTTTCAAAGCTGTCATCATTAAAGACCTGAAAATCTCCCATGATTACTGTATTTTACACAATTACATGATCACAAGAAACAAAATAGACAAAAACCCCACAAAATTCAAAACAACATTTCCAATACTTGACGTGAAAAGACATAAAGGGTTGAAAATTGACTGGAAAATGAGCGCTATAAAATATTAAGCCTTGAAATGAGGCACTGTGGGTTAACTTAACTTGCTGATAATGATCAACCTCATTGTGTAAATAACTTGTTGAAAAGTTAAAAACAGAAACATCATTACATCATTAATGTCTTTCCTCAGCCTCCAGTTCTAATGTAGTCATTTCAATTAAAGTGTGTATTCTTTCCAATGAAGACAGGAAAGGTGTTGGAAGTTTAAGTACCTCAGAAACGCGGTTAAGTTGGTGAGAACGTTTCCGTGATTGAGGTTCTCAACCAACGGATTTGCATCAACTCAGTGAAATACTAACAGTGTAGTTATAGGCTAGAAGTCATTTTGCATGTCCCCTTTACATGATTGTCTAAAACTTTACACAAAATTGATGATACAGTTTGTTTTATTACAGACTAATAAAACTGTATCTTTACAAGAAAATCAATAAGGTTCCAACAGCTCTATATATTGACGGGAAATCAATTTAATTATATCAGCTGTATCTTACAGTATACCAATTAAGTTACATCAGCTTTATCTTTACAGGAAATCAATTAAGTTACATCAGCTGTATCTTTACAGGAAATCAATTCAGTTACATTTGCTGTATCTTTACAGGAAATCAATTTAGTAACATTTGCTGTATCTTTACAGGAAATTGATTAAGTTACATCAGCTTTATCTTTACAAGAAATCAATTCAGTTACATTTGCTGTATCTTTACAGGAAATCAATTTAGTAACATTTGCTGTATCTTTACAGGAAATCAATTTAGTAACATTTGCTGTATCTTTACAGGAAATCAACTACTGACTTGTATTACTGTCTTATTCCATATGATATTTTTCTGTCCTGACAGTTTTTACCGTTGAATGGTCATTGTCTCCGTGTTTGATTGAAGAGGAAATCTTTCCAAGTCTCACCAAGACTTAAAAATGGTCTGTTTGTGATATTTGGCAAATGTAACGTAACCATAGAAAGAGCTGACAGGCTGATCAATACCCTGGACACACAGATTATTGTTGGAGTCTTTGTATCAGTCTATAGTGTGTATTTTCCCATTTTCCCCAAATCCAGTTGGTAAAAGTGTAATACTGTAAGTCCTCCTTAGAGGTCAGATGCCAATGATGAATTGGAGTTTATTTGAGCAGAAATGAAGGTTCATTTCGATATTTTCAGTGATAATAATGCTCAGATATGATACTCAGGGAAACAAAAACTGAAAAAACCGAAATTCTGAGGTAACATCCCTCTCAATATCATTAATTGGTAAAAAATGTTAAATTTCTCACCGTGTGTATAAATTAAGGTTAATGATATCAGAAGATATATAAAGACATAAATTTTCAGTGTGAAAATTGAGGAAAATATTCTGTTTATGAAAAAATATGCATGACGAAAATGTAGATCAAAATTTCCTGGAACAGCTATTTTATCATGAAGTTCTATTATAAACCATGTGGGCACTAATCTTTAACAAAAAGTTGAAACACTTTGAAATAAAGATGATTTATTATGAAGTTTTTAAGCAGTTATTTAACCTCATATTTTGGAATCAGATATTGTTTTCTGCACCAGTCAGATATTTCCTCTGCTTTAAACCACCAGGTATTGCATTGAAAAGTTTTGGTACAATTTGATGTAATGTGTTGAAATCATTATCACGCTTCAACACTTTATCACTCTTTTATACCTATTGGGAATTGAATTGAATTTGGATCTAGCACAGATTAAAGCTATCAAATAGTTTCGTTCGTGATAGTGTTAACGCTGTGGTGACACGGATAGGGCGCGTTGATTGAATAGTGTAGCGGGCATGGCGTTGGACTGGTATGAAGGAGGTTCCAGTTTCAGTATTATTAAAAGTTATTGGTGATGCCTGGATGTAGTGCTATGACTGTTAATGTTATCATTTGTAAATCCCAGCCATTCATTTATCTCTAAATCAATACAATACTTTTCACAAATGATAAATGGAACATTTTTCTAAATTTTTCTGATTAGTTGTCAGAAAATCATTGTTTCGTTGTTGCTATAGTTTCCAAAAAAATATCAATCTGTTGTAAATTTTCATTTTTTTTGTTTTGTTTAATTTAAAAAGATTTTTTTTTAATTATTTGCTTAATCGTGATATCTATATCCCTGTTTTGAAATTGCTTTTAAATTGGGATTGGTTGTAATTTTAAATCAGTCTTGATAGCCCTATAAAAAGTGTTATATTGTGGCTTAAATATTCTGTGTCCAAACTGATTTTAATGGAAGGAGTCGGTGAGCCATACTTGCCTGCTCACACTGACATATTGGTATATGATATTTATCCAGCAATAAGCACAGTGGGCCATCTGAGACCAAAGCTACTTCCATTGTGGAAAATGGTTTTATTTCTGGATATGGGCCTAACCCTGAACGGCAGTGAGCCGACAAATGACTGAGTGAGGGTGGATGGGATTTTCAGCTTCTTAAAATTGGCACTAAAAACTGACATCCTAAAGAAAATATAAGAAAATGATGATAATGTTATTGATCAAGAGAGGTTGTATAATGTCAAAGTAGAAAAAAATCTAGCAGGGGACTTTGAAAAGTGTCTGTCTGTCCCCTTTTCTGTTCATTCTTCCTCTGTCTTCTGTCTTTCCATTTGTTTGTGGGCTTTATCTCCTTCTCTACTTGTCACTCAAACTTCATACTTGAGGCATGGGTTCACTTGGGTGAGGTAGTGTTCCATGTATCACCATTGGTATGACCATTGACCTACATTATAGAAACAACATTGTCCAGGTTCTATTTCCTACACTACTTGTCAAAGAAAACGCATGGGCTGATCTAGGAAAGGTAATGTGTCATGTACCAAATAAAGGTCACATTGACCTATATTTTGACCTACATCCAAGAAAAAGTTTGAGTCCTGTGTCCTGAACTGAATGTTCTTACATTGTACTTGAGGCATGGGCTCATCTTACTTAGGGAATGGGCTCATCTTACTTAGGGAATGGGCTCATCTTACTTAGGGAATGGGTTCATCTTACTTAGGGAATGGGTTCATCTTACTTAGGGAATGGGTTCATCTTACTTAGGGAATGGGTTCATCTTACTTAGGGAATGGGTTCATCTTACTTAGGGAATGGGCTCATCTTACTTAGGGAATGGGTTCATCTTACTTAGGGAATGGGCTCATCTTACTTAGGGAATGGGTTCATCTTACTTAGGGAATGGGCTCATCTTACTTAGGGAATGGGCTCATCTTACTTAGGGAATGGGTTCATCTTACTTAGGGAATGGGCTCATCTTACTTAGGGAAGGGAATGGGCTCATCTTCATCTTAGGGAATGGGCTCATCTTACTTAGGGAATGGGCTCATCTTACTTAGGGAATGGGCTCATCTTACTTAGGGAATGGGCTCATCTTACTTAGGGAATGGGCTCATCTCACTTAGGGAATGGGCTCATCTTACTTAGGGAATGGGCTCATCTTACTTAGGGAATGGGCTCATCTTACTTAGGGAATGGGCTCATCTTACTTAGGGAATGGGCTCATCTTACTTAGGGAATGGGCTCATCTTACTTAGGGAATGGGCTCATCTTACTTCAGGGAATGGGCTCATCTTACTTAGGGAATGGGCTCATCTTACTTAGGGAAGGGAATGGGCTCATCTTACTTAGGGAATGGGCTCATCTTACTTAGGGAATGGGCTCATCTTAGGGAATGGGTTCATCTTACTTAGGGAATGGGCTCATCTTACTTAGGGAATGGGCTCATCTTACTTAGGGAATGGGTTCATCTTACTTAGGGAATGGGTTCATCTTACTGAGGGAATGGGTTCATCTTACTGAGGGAATGGGTTCATCTTGGAATGGGCTCATCTTACTTAGGGAATGGGTTCATCTTACTTAGGGAATGGGCTCATCTTACTTAGGGAATGGGTTCATCTTACTTAGGGAATGGGTTCATCTTACTTAGGGAATGGGCTCATCTTACTTAGGGAATGGGTTCATCTTACTTAGGGAATGGGTTCATCTTACTGAAGGAATGGGTTCATCTTACTTAGGGAATGGGTTCATCTTACTTAGGGAATGGGCTCATCTTACTTAGGGAATGGGCTCATCTTACTTAGGGAATGGGTTCATCTTACTTAGGGAATGGGCTCATCTTACTTAGGGAATGGGCTCATCTTACTTAGGGAATGGGCTCATCTTACTTAGGGAATGGGCTCATCTTACTTCAGGAATGGGCTCATCTTACTTAGGGAATGGACTCATCTTACTTAGGGAATGGGCTCATCTTACTTAGGGAATGGGCTCATCTTACTTAGGGAATGGGCTCATCTTACTTAGGGAATGGGTTCATCTTACTTAGGGAATGGGCTCATCTTACTTCAGGAATGGGTTCATCTTACTGAGGGAATGGGCTCATCTTACTTCAGGAATGGGCTCATCTTACTTAGGGAACTTAGGGAATGGGCTCATCTTACTTAGGGAATGGGCTCATCTTACTGAAGGAATGGGCTCATCTTACTGAGGGAATGGGCTCATCTTACTTAGGGAATGGGTTCATCTTACTTAGGGAATGGGCTCATCTTACTTCAGGAATGGGCTCATCTTACTTAGGGAATGGGCTCATCTTACTTAGGGAATGGGTTCATCTTACTTAGGGAATGGGTTCATCTTACTTAGGGAATGGGCTCATCTTACTTAGGGAATGGGTTCATCTTACTTAGGGAATGGGCTCATCTTACTTAGGGAATGGGCTCATCTTACTTAGGGAATGGGCTCATCTTACTTAGGGAATGGGCTCATCTTACTTAGGGAATGGGCTCATCTTACTTCAGGAATGGGCTCATCTTACTTAGGGAATGGGTTCATCTTACTTAGGGAATGGGTTCATCTTACTTAGGGAATGGGCTCATCTTACTTAGGGAATGGGCTCATCTTACTTAGGGAATGGGCTCATCTTACTTAGGGAATGGGTTCATCTTACTTAGGGAATGGGCTCATCTTACTTAGGGAATGGGTTCATCTTACTTAGGGAATGGGCTCATCTTACTTAGGGAATGGGTTCATCTTACTTAGGGAATGGGTTCATCTTACTTAGGGAATGGGTTCATCTTACTTAGGGAATGGGTTCATCTTACTTAGGGAATGGGCTCATCTTACTTAGGGAATGGGTTCATCTTACATCTCATGTTCATCTTACTTAGGGAATGGGCTCATCTTACTTAGGGAATGGGTTCATCTCACTTAGGGAATGGGCTCATCTTACTTAGGGAATGGGCTCATCTTACTTCAGGAATGGGCTCATCTTACTTAGGGAATGGGTTCATCTTACTTAGGGAATGGGCTCATCTTACTTAGGGAATGGGTTCATCTTACTTAGGGAATGGGTTCTTAGGGAATGGGCTCATCTTACTTAGGGAATGGGTTCATCTTACTTAGGGAATGGGTTCATCTCACTTAGGGAATGGGCTCATCTTACTTAGGGAATGGGCTCATCTTACTTAGGGAATGGGCTCATCTTACTTAGGGAATGGGCTCATCTTACTTAGGGAATGGGCTCATCTTACTGAGGGAATGGGTTCATCTTACTTAGGGAATGGGCTCATCTTACTTAGGGAATGGGTTCATCTTACTTAGGGAATGGGCTCATCTTACTTAGGGAATGGGTTCATCTTACTTAGGGAATGGGCTCATCTTACTTAGGGAATGGACTCTTAGGGAATGGGCTCATCTTACTTAGGGAATGGGCTCATCTTACTTAGGGAATGGGTTCATCTTACTTAGGGAATGGGCTCATCTTACTTAGGGAATGGGCTCATCTTACTTAGGGAATGGGTTCATCTTACTTAGGGAATGGGTTCATCTTACTTAGGGAATGGGTTCATCTTACTTAGGGAATGGGTTCATCTTACTTAGGGAATGGACTCATCTTACTTAGGGAATGGACTCATCTTACTTAGGGAATGGGCTCATCTTACTTAGGGAATGGGCTCATCTTACTTAGGGAATTCATCTTACTTAGGGAAATCTTACTTAGGGAATGGGTTCAACAGGGAACTTGCCTTTAGGGAAAACAAGGGAATGGATCAGGGAATGGGTGATATCACTGGATTCATTCACATTTCTACCTCTATATGCGATTAGATAATTGAATAACGTGGAATACATGACGTCATCGGTGTGATTTAATAGTAATATGGCAAAACTTATCTATATACATCAAGCAGATTTATTTTCAATAGCAACATCAACACAATATCTTATTGAATATGGTGAATCTTGCAAACAGTGTCTAGAATAAGTTGCACAAGTTCATCATCTGTTTTTTCTTAGCATATAACTTTACATCTGATGGGAGACTTTGATTCGCCAAAATGTCTTGTTCAAATCAAATTTTCTGTCTCCCATGCTATCATACTACCAAGGCTACATTGGTGTCAAATCATATTACATTGCAAAAACAAAAAACTGCAAGTGACGTCTTCTAAAGATTTTTTTATACCTCAAGGGGAAAATTATACAAAAGTTGTCTTCCTAAATCTTAAATGAAAATTATGTTATATATGTAAATAAAGGCAACTTATGTTGAATTTTTTTTAATACAGTCAGTCCTCTGAAACCTTTTGTACAAGAGAGTTACACAGTTTAAAATTTTCCCATAAAGGTAAAAAAAAGTAAGAGTACATAATGTCCAACATTAAAAAAAAGCACAATTCAATTTTCTATTCAGTAGCTTAGGTAAATTTCATCAGAGGGTTGTAAAGATGACAGGAATTATGTAAATCTTCCTTGTGAATTTCACCTATTAACATTTTTTCAAAACATGACTGACGATAATTGTCTTTTCCTGTCTATGTAGTCTGGTATTTGACAAAGCTTAGATTGTCATAGTGTCGCCCTCTGACATAGGTCTGAAATATCAGAACATACTCTCAAATGTCAAAACATTTTTGTACAAAAATATTTTTTATCTTTTATTTGCGAACAATAATTCCTATACACACTGTAATTGACATTTAGGCTAAGGGGCGTAACTCCGAGTCTGGTGCTACTAAAATTACACCTATCTGAAAGTACACTCCCTTTCAGTTGTGAAAAGTCTCTTTGTTAACGGTTGAAAATGTAGTGTTGTTGATCAATACATCTATCAACACAACAAGATGCTAGCAATCAATAAGATGAACGATATGATGACAATGTTGGTTTGAAATTCAATTAGTCAGGCGTGCTTTGCCGTGGTGTTTGGGGAGGCGGGGCATCTGTTTACCACAATACAATAGCAGCATTACATGGCTGTAAGTGTCCGAAATCAGCCTATATCTCGCTGTCTGTCAAATATCACAATAGAGCTATTGAAATCAAAATGGAAATTTGGAAATCTGACAAACAGTGGATCATGGACTCCAAATGTCCAATCAAAATACCTATATCTGTAATGCAATTACTCTTTCGATTCAATCAAGAGTTTGTCTCCCTATGGAGACTGACCTGTTCCAAAGCAGATTCTTCATTGACACATCAAAATCTCCATTAACGCTTCTTAATGAAATCTGTGGCATCGATGATTCGTCCGGTTGGTTTCGGCGTGTTTGTCAGCTGCGGCAGTCATTGTCGTCTTGTGGTCATCCATCCTTGTCATAATATAGACATAACGTAATGATTATTAGTCATCCTGTGAGGCCAACACTGACCATCGGTCAGCCAACATGATAATTGGGTGTCGCACTGGTCAGCCCATCACAACAGTCTGGATAAAGGTATATAGATTTTAGAGACAATCAGAACATTCAGGAACAACATCCAGAAGTCTGAGCAAAAATACTGTCAAGACAAAAGAATACATAAATACAGGAAATAAGAGAAGTAAAATAAATAGGTCACAGATACCTGATTTTACATGGTATGAAACACTTTTTTTTTTTCTCACGATGCATCCAAGTAGAAGTTTGGATGACTTTTGACCTCCAGAAGTTTAATAGGGCAAACTATAATGTTTTGAAGGATATAGTCACAAGTAATTAATACCATACCAATGTATCATTATAAAGGGTTTATACCAATGTATCGAAAAAATATCTAAAACCATACCAATGTATCATTATAAAGGGTTTATACCAATGTATCGTTATAAAGGGTTTATACCAATGTATCATTATAAAGGGTTTATACCAATATATCATTATAAAGGGTTTATACCAATGTATCATTATAAAGGGTTTATACCAATGTATCATTATAAAGGGTTCATACCAATGTATCGTTATAAAGGGTTTATACCAATGTATCATTATAAAGGGTTGATACCAATGTATCATTATAAAGGGTTTATACTAATGTATCATTATAAAGGGTTGATACCAATGTATCATTATAAAGGGTTTATACCAATGTCTCATTATAAAGGGTTCATACCAATGTATCGTTATAAAGGGTTTATACCAATGTATCATTATAAAGGGTTGATACCAATGTATCATTATAAAGGGTTTATACAAATGTATCATTATAAAGGGTTGATACCAATGTATCATTATAAAGGGTTTATACCAATGTATCATTATAAAGGGTTCATACCAATGTATCATTATAAAGGGTTCATACCAATGTATCATTATAAAGGGTTTATACCAATGTATCGTTATAAAGGGTTTATACCAATGTATCATTATAAAGGGTTTATACCAATGTATCGTTATAAAGGGTTTAGGAACTAAAGATACATGTTTAGAGTTTAATGTATAATGTAATGCCATACCTCCATTGACACACCAGTGATCTAATGACAGATGAACTAGTGAAAAAAAAATCAAACGTTTCTTCACTAATTATGTCTGCCATTGTACATGATAAAATATCTACTGTTGCATGTATAATCATGATTTAATCATTTCATTTAGAATTTTCTCCATTGAATTTATGATTGGTTTTTCTGATAATGATCCCACACCTGGTCATAAGGTCTACCTGTATCGATCGCTGTAAATGCTACACCTTAACTTGAGTTATATCTTTTGTGGTAATTGGCCATCTTGGCTAATCACTGTATGAATATGTTACACTCTCTTGAAAAAAATAACACCCATTTAAACAAACTGGGAGATAATGGAAGTTACTACAATAAGATTTACAAAAAATATTGAAAAACTTTAAAACAAAAAACCCAGGTAAAACATATAAACTTTCTTCAAACAAGTATTTCTTTTGTTCTTCTTAAGTTTAGATTAACAGTTTTTTTCTGGCAAGGATATCTTCTAAATATGTCTTATCTTAAAATGTTTGCTTTCTAATATACCTATTCTTCAAACACATCAAACTATTTTTTGTATTCATTAAGCAATAAGCCATTATACATTATTGCTGCAATAAGCCCACCCACATATACATTTTATTGCTGTAATAAGCCCAACAACACATACATTATATTCCTGTAATAAGCCCAGCCACATATACATTTTATTGCTGTTTAAGTAGAGTTGCCTACAGATTCTAGATAATATTTTTGACCTGTAAGAAGCCCACCCACACATTCACTCTATGGTTGTTTAAGTAGAAATGACTATAGTTTCTGCACCATATTCCGTCTTTTAATAAGCTTTTCCAGCAAGCTGACATATTTAGTCGGAGTTAAGCTTTTTGTAAATCTTATTGTAGTATTAATATGGTAATAGGTAGCATATGGAAAATTGTGGTAGAACTCCTTCATAAACATTTAATTCTGATGAAATAAACAATTGTGAGCCTTGCAGATTTAACCCATTACTAATTACCAGACAAAAAAAAACAAAGAACAGGCAGATATTTGCAAAATGGTAATGCATTAAAAACTTCCATTATCTCCCAGTTTGTTTAAATGGGTGTTAAAAGTTAATTAAAATAAGGTTTATTGTCAAGGTCACGGCAAACGATTGTTACGACTGTCATTCCTGAAAGAAACTGAAGTGAGCAATGTCCTGATAACTCGCAACAGCATCCCAGGTTAGTATAACTCAGGCATGACAAAGCTTGCCAAATGTCACTGCCACATCGCAAATTGATCTTTAGTGACAGACTCCAGAGTTTCGTTTCTGACAAACTCAAATATATGGCCGAGACATCTATGACACGGCAGCCTTGACTCTATTAACGATGAAAACCAAAAGATGTCAAGGTTGAATTTTGAAGACAAAATTACCCAAAGTTTAAAGCCAACAGCACAAATCTAGATTTCAACAAGTAATGTGAAATGTTATTTAATCTTTACCCAGCCAAACTAAACACTTTGCTCAGGCACTGCTGGTGAAACGGTTAAACCTATATTTTGCCAAAATTCAAGTATCAGTAATGTTTGCCCAGAGTGGTTTCTCACGAAGCTGAGAAACAGACTGTTCTGTGTTATCATGGTTGTGTCCTTGGGCAAGACACTGTATCCAAGTTCTCTAGATGGAATGAGACAGGTCTCCTGTATGTTGTTCAGTGAGGTAGAAACTAGGCTGTTACATGAAGACCCTGCCTCAAAATGATCCTGGCTGTTCATGGGGTGATAAACCAAACAAACAAACAAACAATGTTCCAGTGATCTTTACTTATGTATATCATTTGATTGTTTTTCTGTACATTTATGTATCTTTGTATCCATGTGTACATAACATAAAAATTCAGCTGTAGTACAAGATATGTTATAAACTGTTCAACAAATTTGAGCTATATTGCTACCAACTTCTACACCTCAGTAGATTTTCTTGGTTATTAGTCAAAGTTAAAAGGTCAAAGGTCAGACTTTACTAGTCAGGAAATGTAAATCTTGTGTACATGCATGGCAAGAACATCTCCGGTTTAATTAATAGTAACACAGTACTTATGTTTCATTAAGTTCTACACATGATTAGATATTGGCAGGCTAAAGGGTCAAAGTTCATATACCTGACAATGTCCAAAGTAAAAAGCAAGTCCCAGGCCTGCCTCACTTTGGCTTTTTCCAGTAATAAAGAGGCACAATATGATTTTAATATCAAACTTGTGGATAAGACTCATTCCCGTTAAAATCGAAAGAGGACATTCAAATAATTGTTTATCACTGGATAAAAAGTCCACTCCCTCAGTTTCAGTCAGAGATATTGGTTGAGATCCCCGGGCTTATCACTGGAGAGAAAGTCCACTACCTCAGTTTCAGTCACAGATTATGTGTGAGACCCCTAGGCATCGCTTCCTCAGTTTCAGTCAGAGATTATGTGTGAGACCCCTGGGCTTATCACTGGATAGAAAGTCCACTCCCTCAATTTCAGTCAGAGATTATGTGTGAGACCCATGGGCTTATCACTGGATAGAAAGTCCACTTCCTCAGTTTCAGTCAGAGATTATGTGTGAGATCCCCGGGCTTATCACTGGATAAATAGTCCACTATCTCAGTTTCAGTCACAGATTATGTGTGAGACCCCTGGGCTTATCACTGGATAAAAAGTCCACTCCCTCAATTTCAGTCAGGGATTATGTGTGAGACCCTCGGGCTTATCACTGGATAGAAAGTCCACTACCTCAGTTTCAGTCACAGATTATGTGTGAGACCCCTGGGCTTATCACTGGATAAAAAGTCCACTCCCTCAGTTTCAGTCAGGGATTATGTGTGAGACCCTCGGGCTTATCACTGGATAAAAAGTCCACTCCCTCAGTTTCAGTCAGGGATTATGTGTGAGACCCTCGGGCTTATCACTGGATAAAAAGTCCACTCCCTCAGTTTCAGTCAGGGATTATGTGTGAGACCCTCGGGCTTATCACTGGATAGAAAGTTCACTCTCTCAGTTTCAGACAGAGATTATGTGTGAGACCCTCGGGCTTATCACTATATGGATACATTGGAAAATGTTAAGTCTGTAATATACAGAGTTTACTTGAAATTGTTTTGAACTTCCTGACTTTTATGATCAGAAAATGCCAAAAAACATAGTTGCGGGGTAGAATAATTGTGACTTGCTCCCTTTATGTCTCAAATGACACATTTCATTGTATAGACGAAGTTCTAATGCCTTGATTATATTGTGCTTCCTACTTGCTGGAAGACCTTTAGAAATCTGTCTTAAGACTGGAATAAGTTGAAATCTTGTGAACACTACCAAATTGGAATGGACAGTTTGTCCCATCATAAACATTAGAACACGCTGCTAAGAGTACAGATAACATATGAAGACACATCTCAGAGTCAATGGTCTAATGTGGTTTAGAAAATATCAGTCCACAGAGTGTGCTTAAATCCTGTATATTTCACTTAAGGAGGTATCCTATTTAGAATTGTACTTTCTCTTTTTTTTTGAGAAAGGGGGTGGGGGGGGGGGGCTTTTTATTTCAGAAAATAAAATGCTTAAAGTATTGAAGAATTGTGATAGTTATTAATAATTCAATTGTAAAAAAAAATAGGAAGAATATATCTTACTCTTTTTGGCTGTTAAGTTTTAATTGGACAATTTTGATGCAAAATAAAATATTATTACTTGTTAGATGATGACCTATTGCCATTGTGCTCTATCCATTGCTGTCCGCCATGTGTAAACTTTTGACATTTTAAACATCTTCTAAAGTTCCATCGGTGGGATTGAGCTCAGACTTGCAGGAAAAGATCCTGAGGTGGTCCTGACCAAGTATTGTTATTTTTGAGGTCAATCTGAAATCCAAGGTAGCCTCCATCTTGAAAAATATATTTCAAACTTCTTCTCCAGTTCCACTAGTGCCATTGTCCACTAGTGCCATTGAGCTAAAAATTGGTGAGAATGTTAAGGAAAGGTAGTCAACTTGTTGTTATTTTTCGACCTTGTCTAAACTTGCTCAAATCTGTCAAATTTAGATTTAAATATGTACTACATAATAATTTGACAGTAACAATATTGTAATTCAGAAATAAAATTTAAATAATTGAACACTAGCTGTCACAAGCTAGAAACAGTTCTTAATACACAAAGTACTATACACAAGTCACTATCAAATTAAAGTTGATCATAAGAAATCTTTATCTTACTTATACTTCCCAATCATGGTCAAGTTCCAAACTTGTCATCCAACAATGAGTTTTTAGCCCATCATTATCACATGGTTGGCTATTCAAATCTCCTTTCAACCATGGTCATTTATACAACAAGGTTTTAATATATTTTTCCAACATTTTTTAAGATTGAGTTCCATTTATCCACAAGTTACCTACCGTAAATTTCCGCATATAGTGCGCACTTTTTTCAAGCTAAAACTGCTGTGTCAAAAAGGGGGTGCGCATTATATGCAGGAACATGCCATTCTTGGGGTTATCATTCTCGAGTTCTGCATCTGCTATATTGGATTACCTCCCTTCATATAATTATATGTAAAAGTCATCGGTCATATATTTTGATAGTTTGGAGATAAAAACAGCAAAAATAATAAAATGAAATTTGAATGTTTTAATCATCTGCCATACACGCTAGCATTACGGTGAATCTATCATTTTTTTTTTTTCGTTTCTCGTTCGAATAGTCACGGTCTTACTATTGGTTGGGGCTATGATAGTGTCTGAATTTCTGCCTCATTTTGATGATGTATCTCTGGAATTCAATGAGTCTGGAAGGTTTTTTCATCACGGTAACCAGTAATCAATTAATCTTTCTGTAGACCCCCCCCCCCCCCCCCCCCCTTTTTTTTTGTTTAATCTGACCCCAAAATACCCGAGTGCGCACTATACCTGAGTGCGCACTATACCTGCAAATTTACGGTAAATTTATATCTGCTTAACGAAATGTAAATACAGGTATGTGTGTTGTATATAGCTACACATATGTAATAGTCTAATTCATGCTTGTACTGTGACTTTAGTCATTCTTTTGAATCAATACATTGTTTAGAGTCAAATGAGTTTTCTTCGCCTGCTCAAAAGGACCACTCAATGTATGGCCATGGTGCGATATCTGTCATCCGTCAACTTTTCCTAAAATTTGTTGGTGGTCATGGGTGACTTTTACATCCAAGATATCTCTGATTGTAAGAATATCATATTAAAAAAACAAATTAAACAGATAATGAAGAAACAAAGGTTCAGGCCAGACTTTTGTAAACATCATTGAGATAACACAATTATTTCTGAATTAATTGAGGGGGACAGAAGGTCGGGGCCCCAACTGTTACCCCTCCTAAAATATCATAAGGGGAGGACACATTTCTTCTATATTGGAGGCAGGATTAACCTCTTTCGACAGACACAAGGAACGATGTCTGAAAACTTTACTGTCAAAAAATAGGTAACACTTGTTACAATTACCTACTGCTCACCGAAACTACCATCTACATCATGGAAAACAGCTTCTTAATAAGATTTCATTCAAAGTAGTTAAAATAACCCTTCTACCTGCTGAAAGTTTTGTTAGTCTGATGACTGTTAAGGCCCGTGGACACTTGTTTTAAAACTGTGTTTATTCTACAAAAACACGTTTTTCCAACTTATATTAATCACTCTTGTTGGCCTGGATAAAAGTGTATAAGGGGTACATATTTATACATAGGTTGGAAATTTCTGTAAGACATCTAAAGATAAAGAGTATGTAGACACGACCAAGTTTATTAGCCTTCTACAGTGAAAATGAAAAATGAGATTTTTATGGTTTTTAATTATCTCCCTTGTTAAAGTGTTTATTGATATCGTACAAAAAACAACTTTGTATTACATTTGAAAAGATCAGAAGTGAATGTGCAATCCCTGATTTTTTTTGTATTATTAACTCACCTGGCCCAAAGGGTCAAGTGAGCTTATGGCTTACCTTGGCATCCGTTGTCCAC
The DNA here is from genome assembly GCF_031769215.1 of Ylistrum balloti. Lineage (NCBI taxonomy): Eukaryota > Metazoa > Mollusca > Bivalvia > Pectinida > Pectinidae > Ylistrum > Ylistrum balloti. The sequence continues at coordinate 1,294,846 of NW_026781917.1, forward strand.
CCATCCTTTATCCCTCAGACTGTCTGTCATACAAATTGCTACTTGTCATATACAACTTACAGGATTTTGACCAAATTTAGTCAGAAGCATCCCCAGGGAAAGAGGAACAAATTTGTATAAACAGTGGGTCTCTGCTTCAGGAGGCCTGCAGGCAGGGACCCAAAAGAGGATATTTTAAAATCCTACTCCTTTGGTAAGAATGGTTGGATTTTGCCCAAATTTAGTCTGAAGCATTGTTGAATAAAGGGGAATCAGTTTTATAAAATGGAAGGTCTTTGCCTTCTGGGGCCTGAAGGGCAGGGGCCCAATAGGGGTAAACAAGCAAATTTTTAAAATCCTATTCCTCCTGTAGGAATGATTGGATTTTGTTCAAAATTGGTTTTAAATTTTGTTGGGTGAAGGGGAACCAGTTTTGTATAAACAGTGAGCCCAACAGTGGCAAAAGATCATATTCTTTAAAATCTTACTTCTGTAGAAATGACTGGATTTTTCCCACTTTTGTCTGAAGAATTGTTGAGTGAAGGGGAGTCATATATGTATAAACTGGATTCCAGCCCCCTGGGATGGGAGGGATGGGGCCCAAATGGGCAATATCCTTAAAATCCTACTTCTTCATTAAGAATGATAAGATATCGCTCAAATTTGGTCAGAAGTAGTCTTCGGTGAAGAGGAACACAGTTTGTGCAAGTATTGGTTCTCAGTTCTCAGGAGGCATTAGGGGCTGGGCCAAAAAGGAGAAAGTTCTTTAAAATCTAACACTTCCTGTGATAATAATTTTTTTTCCATACAAGGGTATTGTCCATCTTTGATACGAATCAACTTTTATGGATAGTTAATCTGACCACAAGGGATGGGACCCCCCAAATATGATAATTATATCAGAAATTGTTGGTCATGTTTGAAATTCTTTATTAAATGACTGAATAGTTAAATTGGACAGGTGAGCAATGCAGGCCCATTTGGCCACTTGTCTTTATATGAAGAAGGGACTCTTGTTTTTCATTGTGGCTGTCTTTCCTTCCGCCCTTTAGCTATCTTTTCTTGGCACTATCTCTTGCACTACTGATCATGGGAACTTAATACTTTAAATATGGGTTCACCTTGGTGAGGCAGTGTATCACATATAAATAAGTCACTCTGTCCTACATTTTGACCTTGCTCCTATATCAAAGAAAAAAATTGTCCAAGCCCTATCTTCAATATTTCTAACCATACGAACTTTATACTTTGGATATTAGTTCACCTTGGTGAGATGGTCTATCTTACATCAAAAGCAGGTCATTGTAACCTACAGGTACATTTTGATCTTGGACCTACATCTTAGAAGAAGGTTGTGAGAGCCCTAATTTCTTCCACACTACAGATCATGGAGACTTTATGCTTTGGAGATGCCTCCATCTTTGCAAGGCAGTATGTCCTGTGTCAAAAGTAGGTCACTCTGACCTACATCTTTGCCTTTGACATACATCAAAGAATTTTTTCTGGGCTCAATCTCCTGCACTTTTAACCATGGAAACTTAACCCTGAGGATATAGATTCACCTTGGTGAGATGGTGTGTTGCCTATGAAAAGTAGGTCATAGTGACTTACATTTTGACCTTTGACCTATATGAAATAAAAAGCTTGTGTGGGCCCTATCTTCTTCTTTTCTAATCAGGAAAACTCTATACTTGGGATATGTAGGTTCACCTTGGTGAAATGGTGTGTTACGTGTGAAAATTACATAACACTACTATCACCCACTTGGTGACTGTAATTCGTCCAATTGTCTTATTATTTTTTAAAATTTGAATCTTGTGTTATTTCCTTTACATTATAACCGTAAAGTGACTGTTTTATGAACATGTATGAATTATGAATAATGAGAACTGTTTAGTGAGAGACTTTATCATCCTTGCTATAAAAAAGTGTCTGCTAAGAACTAGAGAAAGAGAAGGGTTTTTAACACCCTGAACAACTGTTAATGTCACCTGATATCACAATGTATGAAAATTCTCTCAAAAAGTTCAATGAACTTTAAATCATAAAAAGACAAATATTGTATCAGAGTTGAAGAGATTTCATAACCAAGAATATCTCCCTTCCACTCTCCAAGGATTTCTCAACAGAATCAGTATAACGTTTTATTACTGCCTTGTACCTACAATAAAACCCTCACTATCAAAATAACTACATCCTTGTCACTGCAACCCAAACAAAATCTACCTCGTAGGCAAGCACACTGCGAAACTGTCTAACATTTCTTTTTCCATGAAATTCGGCACCTTTTACATCTTGGTGCCATTTGCTTTAGAGTTTTACGAGGTTTTTATAAGTCTACAAAAATGATCACGTTTCTCTAAAATGCTATAGGTTTTAATTGTGCCTGTATAATCTAAAAACAGCTCCTTCTAGAATTTGTCCATGATATATTAGTTAACTCTGTACAAAATTCTTGTTGGCAGTGAATTGCCATTAGGGAGTGACCCATGGTGTGAAAAACCTTGGATATCAGTGTAATACCATTTACTTCCTTAAATGTTATTTTGTTCATTGCTTAATGTTCCATGAAGAAAATGGTTTGTGATTGATTTGTCATAAGTTGAGAGAGATAGCTTCCTGTGATAAGTATAGAGAGTATTGTCTCTGAGCTGAAGCTGGGAAATGTTATTCAACATAATAGTATAATAGCTTGTATTTTTGTTTACTTACTTATCTGATTTTTGACTGTAAAGCAAGTTTCATTATGTTTCTCCATTTCTCAATAAATCATAACTTAGTACTAGTAGATTTACAAACTAAAACAATTCATTATAATTCTTAAAAAGAAAAACCATGTAATTTACAAGGGGAATTTTCATTGCAATAGTAGCTAGAGTTATGTCCCTTTGATGAGGAATATATTACAGGCATTATTAATCAAATATGAACTTGCATGTTTTATTTTGTTTATAAAATCAAGAAAAAATGTCATTAAGGTAAACCTCTACTTCCTAAACATTCGTTTTGAAGCTTGTACTGGCATAAAATTCTGGGTTATATTCATGTTTGATGGCTATAGAGTTTCTGCTGTAACAAACTTGCACTTTTATCAAGTTCAATATGAAGCTTGTAAATGAGTGTTTTTATCAGAGAAGATTTTATCAGTATCTAGAGCATGCAACCATCTAAACAATTGATATCAGACAACCCTGATGTTATTGTTAAGACTGATTAAAAACATTAAATTTCAGTCCTACAATGTGAAAAATTATACTGTTAAAGCAATACCATGCCTTTGAAGAAATACTGAAGGAGAAAAATTTACTATAACTTTTAAAATTTTGACATTTCAAATAATGAACAATTATTGGTTCTTCCATATAGTTGTTTCATCATTAATTCTCAATTTTCAGAGAAGCGGTTTTCATCACTGCTAATTTTTAGGTCACCTGAGACAAAGTCTTATGGCACCTGTCATCAATCATGTGTCTGTAAACTTCCCTCCTAGAAAACCCCTAAATTGATTTGATTGAAATTTGGCAAAAACATTCCATGGCCAAATGCAAACTAAAAATGTCAATTATATTATCTTCAACACCCAGGGGCCTGAGAGGTGGGCTCTGTCAAATAGACGGAAATTTCAAAAATCTTCTTCTCAATACCAAAATATGGTAGAATCAAATAGTCTTCATGGATGGAAGGATCATAATATGCTTTACCAAAATTCTAATTTCATGACCCAGGGGATCATAATTCCCCCCTGGGGAGGGGACAAAAGTTACTATAGTTAATACAGGAAACTTAATGATTTTTAGCATAGTTTGATTATGTTCTATTAGAAATAGATTTAACTTGGTCAGAACTGTTAGTATAGGATGTTTTCAATGTTTGGGCAGGGGCTGATGGGTGTAGCTATACCCATGTTCTCATTGAAGATCCACCACTGGCTTTCAAGAGCAATTTAGGAAATATATCATGCCCAGGGATATGACTATGACAGCATGGGATGCTCCATGACAGATTTCTCTTAGTTTTCTAGCTAGCTCATTAAACCTCGGTTTGCTCCAATTTATCATTAAAACATATAACACTTTTATCCCTCTTGGCACTTTGACTCAGTATTTGTATTCTTTTTAATACCAATTATTTCAATAAGTCATGAATATTTCTTTGTCATGTGTATAATTTTACCCCCACTCCCCCCCTTACCTCTTGGTACTTTTATATGAATTACTAATGTAAATGCTGTATGTAGCTGACTGATTCATGCACATTCTGCCTTTTAGACCCTGCATTACTGTTTGGTGTTCAAGAAACCCATATAGATTCAGGCTGTGCAAAAAGGTATTGACATTGAGAAGAGAATCAGTACCCTAAAGCGCAAGCCAATAAAATAAATAAAAATTATGTGACAAATCATAAATTAGCTTCTCAAATACATGTTTAACAGAAATAGAAAATAATTGCTGTCAAAAAAATAAAAGAAAATCAATTGATGAAATCTTACATGTACCTAACGAAATTCATGTAAAATTTTAAATTTAGAATTCAATTTAGTTTAAGGAGAAATATGAAGAAAGAGCTTAATTGTTGAAATTCTAAAGATTCTGCAACCCTTATAAAGATAACAAGCAACAAATTATATTAAGAATAATTGATTTTCTACAGGTAGTTAATAAAAAAAGCTGCCAAATGCTGAATATTCAAAAATACTTTGTTCTACGAAAAAATCTATTAATTAGAAGCATGAAATATAACATAAATAAAATGAATTTGTGAATGAAAATACATTCTGGAAGTTCTTTTAATATTTTTATAGTTTATAGAAATGAAAATGATAATTATATCAGAGATGCTATGATTTTCCTCAAGTCATTTAGCAGGTGCAAGAAACAGTTATGATCGTGCTGCATTGACTTGCTAATTGATATTCTTTTAAAAGTGTTATTCTCTTTTAGACACTCTTAAAGGACATTTGATCACCTGTTTTTATGACCCTTTATCAGAGATGGAAAGTACGGATAAAGTGCAGTTTTGAGGGCATCTTCCTGACATTGACTAGCTCAAGCTGTTTTGTGTAATAATTGATTTACACAAGACAGGATATGATTGGGGAGTGACAAGGAACAAGTCGTTTTGAGACAATTTGTGACCCCATACCTGTGACATTTACCCAGATCAAATACAGCATGATTAAGGGCCATTTGCACCTGAATGAGTGAAGCTGTCAAACAGGTAGACATTGTTTGAGGAGGGACAATGGGCGGGGTGTGTTTGTGTTGTGGACCTGAGTAGGAATCTTAATTAATACTTACTACCTGTTCACTGGCCAGAATTCAGCAAACAAATACATCCTAAGTTGTTAACAGATCATTTTAACACAGAAACAATAAAAAACACAGGTGATGTCAATATTTTTGTTTCCTATATGGTGTGGTTGGATGAGTTTCAGCCTTGTTTACTGGTGTCTTACTAGAGCAACAGCTGTGGGAATTTAGCATGACTATGTGACTTCAGTACTAACGGAAACGGACTGTCCAGCGGGGTGTTATACTCAGTTTCTTGGTATTTACAGTGCTCCAGCCAGAGTGACAGTCACGTCTCACAGCGGCTGCAGTTCGAGGTAGTGGCACTGTAGCTAGTCAATAGAACAGTTCTGCATACAGACTTTGTATAGAGAGAGGAGAAGCGCAGATCAGCAGCCGTAACCCATTACACACAAGGATCATCATCTTGGTGACACAAGTCTTAAAGGTAGGATTCATATAATTTCTTCTAAAAATGTTATGTCTACCTTTTTAGAAGAGCGCTAACATTTTTCAATTAGAAATATTGTAATACATTTTATAAGAATGTCTTGTCCTTTCTGTTACACAAATGTATCTATAAATTGTCATTTATAACAATCACATCAATGGTTTGATTTAAGGTTCTGTTATGAAACTTATCAAAATATCAATATATATATCCTAATTATGGCTTTTTCAGCAATATTATACATGAATTTTTGAAACTTATGTACAGTTTTTGAATCATTTTTCTTTTTTAAGAATATTACAAATTATTGTAATTTATGTGAAAAATGTTTGTAGTGATAGAATATAATGTCATATTTTAGAGATGTTTCTATATGAAAGATTTATATCGATATCAATATTAAACTGTTTTAAATAGAATTCAGTGACAAAACTATACTTTGTAATACCTTGTCATACTTATGACCTTTACGATCAAAAGAATTGGCTTAGTTTTCATGTCATTTTACATTCAAATGAAACTTTGTCTGAGATTTAAAGCTTATTTTGTATTTTCAACAGTTCCCCCCCACTCTCCGAAGGAAAAACTTCAAAGCAAACTCAAACATTTATCTGATATATGTATATAAGCATTAGTTAATAGTAAATATGATGAACCATGTAGTTTGTGTTTATTTGATGATGTAGATCATGAGGAGAACTATATATGTGACATTTTGAGACAACACATGCGTATATCCTGTGTAATAAATAAAGGAAATTACAACACGTATACCTCTGATGTTTTCAGTTGATAAAGATAAATCACTACAAAAGCCTGTCTATAGCTGCAAATAATCGCTACATTTAAGCATTACTGACGTTAAATGTTCGCAGTTGTAAGTACAAGATAGATCTATTTTGTTCTGTCTTAAACCTGTACCCTGTTCTATATCTGTAGACCTTAGGCTTTCATTGTAGCAGCCTACGGATCGATCAATTTAAATACACGTTACGTCCTCGGTGACAATTCTGATTAACATTGGTTTATCAAATTAACAGGCTTGTGACATTTACGTGCTAGTGTGCTTCTGTAAAATCGTTGCTTTAGATTTTCTTCGCATGGTTATAAATTTTAATCAAATAGAATAGAAATTTGAGTTAAGAACAAATCGTAATAAAAATCAATGATTCGTCACAAGCAATACTAATCTAATAATTAGGCAATTTGTTCTTTTTTATAACAGAACCGAAATAACAGGGCTTTTGATTTTTTAAGGACACCTATATAAATAAGGACCAAGTAAAGGATGTTGTTTTCTAACTTTCACCTGTACATTAAGACCACTCATTTAAAAAAGGACACATACTGTGTCTTAATAGACAAATCACTTGTCTATAAAGACCTCTTCTTAAAGAATACCTCCCTATAAGGACACACATTGATAGAAGATATCTTTCTGTGTAGGACATCTTTATATAACTTTTACCTGTTTATAAAGACCTTTTTCTACCTATGTAGAAGGACATATGTTGATGCAATGAATCTTTCTGTGTAGGTCACATTTCTATGCCTGTCTATACAGACCTGTGTTTACCTGTGTAGAAGAACATATGTTGATGCAGTCAATCTTTCTGTATAGGAATTTTTCTATACCTGTCTATAAAGACCTTTCTGTGTAATTTGTAACCTTAACCTATCTGTAATGATTCCTTTCTATAAAGAATGATTGTTTTTTATGATACATGCAATTTAACACTTTTAATATCTTCCTACGCAGGACTCAAGTTTGAAATATCTACTTATTTTCTATAAAAGATTTTTTTTTCTCTCTGATCCAAAAATTATTCCTTTGTATCATTAATTTTGGTTTATTTACGGTAAACTGACCTATAGATGTAAGATGTCTGTTGATACTCATACAATGACTCCATTGTTTATCTAATTAGAAAATCATGATATGAAATATGGACAAAGCTCTTTGCTGAATGTTTTTCACAATAAATTGACCAATTATGACACAGAGAAATGGAAAATTAGAGGATAGTTTGTAACCAAGATTAACTTGTAGAGGAGAATATACTGATATCATTAAATGAGTGATATACGCATTACGTCAAAGATAAAAATAATGTCAATGTGACCTACTTACTGTTTATGGCATTTTGTTATTTTGGATATAAAATGTGTGTTCCAAATCTGGTAATACTGAGTGAAATACTGATGAGTCAGGAGAAATTAGAGGATAGATAATGATATTTGAGGATATGTGGACAGTACATGTACAATGTAGCACTAGAAATCTTAAAGATACATATCTATATATTTGTCAAATCATAGTCAGGTCACTAAAAGTCTACCTTCATGAATGTTTTTTCAAGACATTGACAGAAGTGTCATAGCTACACATATATAGATGGTCTCTTATTAAAGGTAGACTTTATGTTAGGTGGACTTATATTACAGGTGATCTTTTGTGGGGAAGATGGTCTCATCACGGGTAGTAATTTGTGGGAAAGGGTCTCTTTGCCGGTAGTAATTTGTGGGGAAGGGTCTCATTGCGGGTAGTAATTTGTGGGAAAGGGTCTCATTGCGGGTAGTAATTTGTGGGGAAGGGTCTCATTGCGGGTAGTAATTTGTGGGAAAGGGTCTCATTGTGGGTAGTAATTTGTGGGGAAGGGTCTCATTTCGGGTAGTAATTTGTGGGGAAGGGTCTCAATGTGGGTAGTAATTTGTGGGAAAGGGTCTCATTACAGGGAAAATGGTTTGTTACAGTTTAATTTGGTCTTGCAATACAGGCAGTGCTTTATGAATGGTCAGTGGTCTCGTTACAGAGGGTCCTGTCTCACAGGCTGTCTTTTGTTTGAATGGGAGGAGATGTTTGATACAAGAAATCTCTCAACACAGGTGGTCTCTAAAGACAGTTAAATGTTTATGTAATAAAAAAGCTGATTTTAGTAGCAAATTGTTGCTCAGAAAGGATGAAATGTAAATAATGAAGATAAGAATTGCTGGTTATCTATACTGATAAAACTATGCCAAGATCATCCCCCCACGTATGTGTGTAAAATGTTCCGGGGTTTGTGAACTGTTCGGAGCCTAAAACAGACAGAGATCTGCAGATAAAAAAAAAAATTTTGGTATCCTGTAATCATAGTTTTAAAGTATTGATTCTATTTCATTTGGCCAAAAAATTGTATGCTTTCCATTTCCAAACAATAGACTTATAAAAAATTTGAGAAGTCCTAGAAACCATAAAATTATACATGTATTGAATTTTGGAATGATGATGGAGATTTAAGGAAGTCGTACAGTATAACATGAACATCAACTTAAGAATTCCTCTACATAAGCTTGACTAGCCATTGTACCGATGGTGCCTTCTGGCTGGCCTTTCTGACGTAGAAATTGAACCTAACATGCATAATTGGAATGAAATAAAGATAAATGAAGTTATCAAATTGTTTTTTTTTATAGGTACCAGTATATTGGTCACTTAGATCTAATTTAAGGTTATTCAATAGGGCAAACATTGCATTTTAATCCATGGAGCCCGTAGATATTTTGTGTGGTTGGGACTACATGTAGTAAATGTGCTGTACTTTTGATAGATATAATCATTTCAAATCTGTGTGAAGTCAGGAACTGGAATCACATTGGCAGTGACCCACAGTGTTTAACTGAATTTATCATCAGTCAAACAAATAATAACAATTGAACCAGGTAATGAGGCAACATAAAACTATCGATGTCTGCTATGTACAGTAATAGAAATAAAGAATTACATGCATTGTCGCTAGATCTTCAGTGCATATTCAGAATTTACCTGTATTACTGACTATATAATACTGTGCTACAATTCTACAATGGAAATGTTGCTTTATGTGAACTTTTGCAGTGGCCACGATAATTACTTAACATGACCTTATAATATTATTATATAAGTTTTCAATCATTATGATGACTGAAACTCAAACACTTTAAATACGTATCACTATGAGAGTTATTCTAATTTGACACAAATCATCTTTGATATGGGAAGCCATACAATATATACATATATATATATATACAGTATATGTACAGTATATGGTGACCTCAGTCTAAGCATGAATTTCCATCAATATGACATGTTGGTGTGTATAGTACACATCAAATGATTTAAAACTATTGTTTCCTTACAAAATGTGCATGATACATGCATATTTACGGTAATAAAATATGTTATAAAAGATGTGAAAGAATTTGTGAAGAAATTCTTTCAGTGATGTGAAATAATAGTGTAAAGCCTTAAGCATATCACGAAATCTGTTCATGCACACTTTAAATTGGTAATTAGGATGTTTTCTGTTGGAGGTTAATCTGGGGACCAATGGAAATCGAAATTACGTGATATTACATAATAACGTATATGCTTGTTCTTAACTAGGCACCTACAGATGTCATTACTAAGCGCATTGTTGTCAACATAATACAAGAAAATACTGGTTTTATGGTACATGTAAGTTTATAAACAAACATGCTATACACAGGTATAAGGGTAATTTGTTTTAGGGTTTCTTACCAGTTTATTTGTTTAAAACAGGCCAAGGTTGCATTCTCAATGGTAAGATGATGTTTTATACATGTCTAAGGGTAATATACAAAGACTACAGGTTCACGAATTTTGCTAGTCTTCATCAAAGGATAAAAAATATGACGTTACAAAACACCTTATACTTGAATATTACACCAAGTCTTTCCTTCTGTCTGTCCATCCATCTGTCCTTATATGTGTCTTTTTGATGTCACAGGCATATCTCATATTTTACTTCTTTGCCTAAAATTGTAAGATAGTAAATGCATGTACCTCATGGGATGTGGATTTGTGACATACACAAAAACCTCACATGATATAAAGAGTTCCTGCCCTTTGTATATCATGTATAATTATGTCAAAGATGTCTCATTTAGGTTCAAAGCTGCAATTACCAAATTTTGCATTTGAGTGTTTTCATAATAAGAATGTAAAATTTAAAAACCTGGTCTTAAGTCCCAGTATATGAGTTGTGGCCCTTTGTTTATCTTTCAAACCTAAATTTGACTGGATTATTGAGTTGGGGGACAGTATACTGTGACTGTTTTAAAGCAAGGGAGCAAGCAAGCAATTACACAGCGATGAGCAATATTTGTACTATAAGGGTTCGTCCTTGACAATGACAAGGAATCAGACAAAATCTGGAGTATCCATTTATGATAGAAAGTTCTGTGAATGTAACTTATCTAGCACAGTCAAATTTTAGTGCATTATCACCTATTGGTAAATAGGCACAATGATGAATGTTTTGAATCGTTAATACAAGTAATTGTTATTTATAGCCAATATACAGAGGCTATACTTAGCGCAGTCCTTCTTTAGTGAATACTTTTAGCAAGGAAAGCGCTAAAATAAAATTACCACTAAAGTATGCACAATTACAGTAATTCAGTAGTTACCGTTATGTGATGAGCAATCTATTGTAAGATGATAAACTGGAATAGGTCTGCATCAAGTTTCCTAATTTCATACAGAACTATTCATAATAACTGAATAATTTGGCCTAGTCAGACCTTAGAAGCTTTTTTAATGGGCATCTTCCCCCATCCCCACACCTCCCTCATTCCTATCTGAACCCACTCTCCTAGATTTATTTGACAGTAGTAAATATGATAACCTATAAAATGATGTTATATGTTTTTGATACACAAATGGACTGACTCTATATACTGTAGGTAATTGGTTTACAAGTCATCATGATGCAGCCATCTTGAAACCATTGGCTTGTCCTGTGGTAAAGATGTTTACCGAGGCACTTTAATTAAATCAAGATTAGAGTATTGAAGATTTTCCCTCTAACTTATCTTCTATCTGTGTTCTTCAGTGATGGCCATGAAATCCTTAATACACACCAAGTCCATCTCCCCAGATCATACAGGCTCCTTAGCTTGTTAAAGTCTCCTATTTCAAAGTGGATTTGATTTCAACTTGGTAAAAATAAATTGCTTGATACATTAATACATTTGTAAGTAATAGCGTATTTGAAAGCAATGGTTCAACATATACATACATACATAGTCCTGGGGCAGATGCACTTATGACTGCGTTTTCATGTATTTTAAATTCAATTTTGTAAAAGTTTATATTTTTTGAAAAGATTATTATATAATTCATAAGGGAAATGTTGAAAATGACAAAGTGATTGTATATGGTTTATGAATTAAATTACAAGCATATAGTATCGAACCTCTCTCATGCCTAGACAATTTGGTGTCCAAAGACATTTCTATAAATGCCATGGATGTTCAGCTGATTTAGTTAATTGCTTTTTAACAAAACATTTTGCGTCTTTAGTAAAACAGCAAAGGCTTTTATAATGTGAAATTTCATTTATGTTTGGAGCTGCTGGTCAAAGATGAGGCATTAATACATTAGGAACTGGAGAAGCAATAATATTTCCATCCTGGTAGTTATTTCATTACTTTATACTTAAAAACAAATTAAAGGCATCATTTTCTGTATCAGACTCAACCGAAACTGACATCACTGATTTGATTACGAGACCAAGAGAAAGGGTGAAGTGTAATTCGGAGACAAATATTCTACATTAGGAAAGTAAACAATATTTTCATGGCTAAATTTTAACAATCTTTTAAAGGAATGTTTGTACTGATATGAGTTATAAATGAATATTCAATGTTTCCCATCTGACAGGGTGCAGCATCAAATGTCCCATATATTTCTGAGATATAACAAGCAATTACTTGTGCCTAAAGTTATATACATTTGTATAATGGATGAAAAAAAATCAATTAGGAGTGTTTATCAAAAGAAACATGATACATATTGTAAAAAGTAACGTTACTTAAACATGAAATATCAAACCAGTCTGTCTGGGGTTGTATACAACATTTTTATAATGACAGAGTGTTTTTTATTGATATGTCAAGTTTTATTGTCCTACAAAGTGTTATTTCACTCGAAAATTTATTTCAGAGACAATGGATATATGTGGGCATGTGAAGGGGTTTTGTGAACCTGTCCCTCTTGTGTAATAGTCACTAGTTTAACATCATCTCTCATAGTCAGATGTCCTCTCTCACGGCCTACAAGTGTTAAGATTTAGTGGCAACATCTAACAACTAACGGTTGCTCCTTGTACCCTAATCACATCTTTGTTTTTATTCTTGATGGCTTGTTCACCCATTTAACTGTCTTTAAGGTCTTTTTATACAGCAAAAATTTTAACTGCAATAATTAGTTCAGGTAAAGTTATTGCTTAAGTATTGACAATTATCCCGCCATGGCACTTTAGTATAAAGGTGTTGTTTTACCATTAACACACCTGTACAGGTGTGAAATTGTAATTATCTCACCTGTGACATAATCCTCACTCGTACCTGTATGGAACCTTTTAGCACTAATTAGCCTTGACCTTTTGATGTTGAGATTTTTTTTATTCCTCAACACTTCTTATTTTGATTAAGAAACACCTAAAGCACTTTAATGTATTCTGTTCTGATTTAATTTTCGTGGACTAAGACAAGTCTAATTGATTGGATAAATTCCTCCTGGCTAATTTCTCGCACTGAGATCAATGTTTTTGCTGAATGTGAGATCAGAGACCTTCATGTGGGTAAATGGGGGATGAAATCTTATTACAACCTGTAAATTCACGTTTATATGATTAATTTGATGTTGCTTAGAGATTATGATCTGTGGGGCACATCCGATCATGTGACCTGACTGTAAGGTTTCATTATCATGTAACTTAAACTCACCAACATGCTGAAGCTTTGTCAGGTAATGCTGAAATCTCGAATGATTTTTAAAAGCATGCTTTTGTACAATGTTCAAAAGAAAGTGTTCAATGAAAATGGGATTCTACTGAGTATGAGTGGTCTCTCCAGACAGGTTCTACTGTACAGTAAGAAGGAGAGGTCTCTCAAGGGTGGTTCTACTGTACAGTAAGAAAGAGTGGTCTCTCCATGATGGTTTTACTGTACAGTAAGAAAGAGTGGTCTCTCCAGGCAGGTTCTACTGTACAGTAAGAAAGAGTGGTCTCTCCTGAAGCAGGTTCTATTGTACAGTAAGAAAGATTGGTCTCTCCAGAAAGGTTCTACTGTACAGTAAGAAAGAGTGGTCTCTCCAGCAAGGTTCTACTTTACAGTAAGAAAGAATGGTCTCTCCTGAGGCAGGTTCTATTGTACAGTAAGAAAGAGTGGTCTCTCCATGAAGGTTCTATTTTACAGTAAGAAAGAGTGAGCAAGGTTCTCTCCATAAGAAAGAGAGGTCTCTACAGGTTTTACAGTAAGAAAGAGTGATCTCTCCAGCAAGGTTCTACTGTACATTAAGAAAGAGAGGTCTCTCCAGTCAGGTTCTACTAGACAGTAAGAAAGAGTGGTCTCTCCAGCATGGACCTACAGTACAGTAAGAAAAAGTGGTCTCTCCAGTCAGGTTCTACTGTACAGTAAGAAAGAGTGGTATCTCCAGGCAGGTTATACTTCACAGTTAGAAAGAGTGGTCTCTCCAGCAAGGTTCTATTGTACAGTAAGAAAGATTGGTCTCTCCAGGAAGGACCTACTGTACAGTAAGAAAAAGTGGTCTCTCCAGTCAGGTTCTACTGTACAGTAAGAAAGAGTGGTATCTCCAGGCAGGTTATACTTCACAGTTAGAAAGAGTGGTCTCTCCTGAGGCAGGTTCTATTGTACAGTAAGAAAGAGTGGTCTCTCCATCAAGGACCTTCTGTACAGGAAGAAAGAGTGGTCTCTCCAGCAAGGTTCTACTGTACAGGAAGAAAGAGTGGTCTCTCATGAGGCACGTTCGAATGTTTGGTAAGAAAGAGTGGTGTCTCCAGCAAGGACCTACTGTACAGTAAGAAAGAGTGGTGTCTCCAGTCAGGTCTACTGTACAGTAAGGAAGAGTGGTCTCTCCAGGCAGGTTCTACTGTACAGTAAGAAAGAGTGGTCTCTCCAGGAAGGTTCTACTGTACAGTAAGAAAGAGTGGTCTCTCTAGGCAGGTTCTACTGTACAGTAAGAAAGAGTGGTCTCTCATGAGGCACGTTCTAATGTTTAGTAAGAAAGAGTGGTGTCTCCAAGCAGTTTCTACTTTATAGCAAGAAAGATTGATTTCCAAGCAGGTCTTATGGTATTGTAAGGAAGAGAGATCTCCAAGCAGGTTCTACTGTACAGGACAAAGAGTGGTCTCTCCAGACAAGTTTTAGTTTGCCGTGAACAAATGGTGGTCTGCATTGAAGGCAAGTTTTGTTTAATTGACAAAAGCGTACTTGATAATCTCTGCAGACTTCACAGTATAGAAAGAGTAGGGTATCTCAGAAGACAAGGAGAGATGTGCACCATGTTATAATATGTGGTACTGCTGTAAGGTATTATTGCTATGAAAACACTCCCATTGTTAAAACAAGCACTAATAAATATAAGTGATATAATTATGACTCAAGGGGTCATGGAAGACAAGTTAGGAAAATCCCTTATCTTGTAACAGTTTCCCGCCCCTAATTGGCCCAGCCTCATCCTCCTATAACTGGGAGAACCATCATTAGATAGAGCCGCCCCACCCCTCTCACCTTGGCTGGCAGGCAGATCAACAGAGATGAGGTCCCTCTCTCATTAGGACCCAGCAATTCCTTGATTCCTGAAGCTGGCAATATCGGCAATCATTGTAGGGTTAATATTTCATACCAATTCTAACTCAAGATGAGATGCTTGAATGCCAAAATTCTGTCAAAAAAATACATCAGTCTTGTATCAAGTTGCGTGAAGCTATAAGCACTCTAATATTAGTTTCAGGAACATGTGAGAAAAAGTCATGTGCAAAAGTCTAGAATATTTTTGTTAAACTGACACTAGGTTTATTCTAAGATCTGTTATGACAGTTCTCAATCTCTCGCTGTCCATCCCGTGAATTCTGTACTGTAATGTGAAGTACAAGGAGCCCAATTACCACTAAACTTACACCAAAAATGGCAAAGGTTGCATGATATTGTGTGTAAAAGGTCACCAGTAGAAATATATCTTGGAAAATATAATAAGAAATCGGACATAATATAAACACATGTCCACTCTGATTTATGGACGCATGTTCAATTTGCCATTTTCAATATTTATACTGTGTTAAATGCGTCTGAGAGGATGGGATATCTCCGTTTACTATTGCCACACTGGACTCAATAACAATCCTACTTCAGGCTAATGACAAGCTGTAATGGAGATTTGATGGCGTCAGCGCTGGATTACATAGCCGTTTCAAAGTGGTCATACTGGCAGGAAGGTCAGTAGGAACACAAGTACTAATATCAAATTGGATTTTATAGCTGTACATTTTACAGAATAGGTCCAACTGGCTAGTCTTAAGTTGTTTTAAAGGTGTTTTCAGTGGTATTTAAGGACAAGAGATGCTGACATTTAACAGATTTTACAGTTAGGTAATGTCTTTTCTGAAGGTCTACAAAAAACACTTTATCACTTTCATGGAATGTGTTTTTGACTTTTATATCATGATATGTTTCCTGCATGTCTCTATCTTAGTAAATGGATATGGCTCCATTTGCCAATAGCATGATGTGTCTTCTTCATTCCGTTGTGGTGCTTAACCATCTCATTGTTTAAAAATCACATTTGAAATGTTTATATCAAAATCATAATGTGTCTCCTGGAAATAGTGTCTGTATCCTGGTAACAGTGTCTATATCCTGGTAACAGTGTCTCTACTGTGTCTGTATCCTGATAACAGTGTCTGTATCCCGGTAACAGTGTCTGTATCCTGGTAACAGTGTCTATATCCTGGTTTCAGTGTCTCTACTGTGTCTGTATCCTGGTAACAGTGTCTCTACTGTGTCTGTATCCTGATAACTGTGTCTATATCCTGGTAACAGTGTTTATATCCTGGTTTCAGTGTCTCTACTGTGTCTGTATCCTGATAACAGTGTCTCTATCCTGGTAACAGTGTCTATATCCTGGTAAAAGTGTTTATATCCTGGTTTCAGTGTCTCTACTGTGTCTGTATCCTGTTAACAGTGTCTGTATCCTGGTAACAGTGTCTATATCCTGATAACAGTGTTTATATCCTGTTAACAGTGTCTGTATCCTGGTAACAGTGTCTATATCCTGATAACAGTGGCTATATCCCGGTAACAGTGTCTGTATCCTGGTAACAGTGTTTATATCCTGGTTTGCAGTGTCTCTACTGTGTCTGTATCCTGGTAACAGTGTCTGTATCCTGGTAACAGTGTCTGTATCCTGGTAACAGTGTCTATATCCTGGTTTCAGTGTCTCTACTGTGTCTGTATCCTGGTAACAGTGTCTGTATCCTGGTAACAGTGTCTATATCCTGGTAACAGTGTCTGTATCCTAGTAACAGTGTCTATATCCTGGTTTCAGTGTCTCTACTGTGTCTGTATCCTGATAACAGTGTCTATATCCTGGTAACAGTGTCTCTACTGTGTCTATATCCTGGTAACAGTGTTTATATCCTGATAACAGTGTCTATCCTGGTAACAATGTCTATATCCTGGTTTCAGTGTCTCTACTGTGTCTGTATCCTGGTAACAGTGTCTGTATCTTGGTAACAGTGTCTCTACTGTGTCTGTATCCTGGTAACAGTGTCTGTATCCTGGTAACAGTGTCTATATCCTGGTAACAGTGACTATATCCTGGTTTCAGTGTCTCTACTGTGTCTGTATCCTGGTAACAGTGTCTGTATCCTGGTAACAGTGTCTCTACTGTGTCTGTATCCTGGTAACAGTGTCTGTATCCTGGTAACAGTGTCTGTATCCTGGTAACAGTGTTTATATCCTGGTAACAGTGTCTGTATCCTGGTAACAGTGTCTATATCCTGATAACAGTGTTTATATCCTGATAACAGTGTCTGTATCCTGGTAACAGTGTCTATATCCTGATAACAGTGTTTATATCCTGTTAACAGTGTCTGTATTCTGGTAACAGTGTCTGTATTCTGGTAACAGTGTCTATATCCTGATAACAGTGTCTATATCCTGGTAACAGTGTCTGTATTCTGGTAACAGTGTCTATATCCTGATAACATTGTCTGTATCCTGGTAACAGTGTCTGTATTCTGGTAACAGTGCCTATATCCTGATAACAGTGTCTGTATCCTGGTTTCAGTGTCTGTATCTTGGTAACAGTGTCTGTATCCTGGTAACAGTGTCTATATCCTGATAACAGTGTTTATATCCTGTTAACAGTGTCTGTATTCTGGTAACAGTGTCTGTATTCTGGTAACAGTGTCTATATCCTGATAACAGTGTCTATATCCTGGTAACAGTGTCTGTATTCTGGTAACAGTGTCTATATCCTGATAACATTGTCTGTATCCTGGTAACAGTGTCTGTATTCTGGTAACAGTGCCTATATCCTGATAACAGTGTCTGTATCCTGGTTTCAGTGTCTGTATCTTGGTAACAGTGTCTGTATCCCTGTAACAGTGTCTATATCCTGGTAACAGTGTCTATATCCTGGTAACAGTGTCTGTATCCTGGTTTCGATGAAGTGGGTTCCAAAGGTCTAGAATACCTATACAACTGGTGTGTCTTGAAAATTGCTGAAGTTTTGTTTACCTTGCACGCATTGAAGGATTTATAGGGGAACTGCCAATTGCCTATCATTGTTGTACCATAGCTCTGTCTGTCTTGTGTTTACAACCACATGCTGACTCGACCTCGACCTTGAACATGAATCCTTGTCACGAAGTATTAAAGACTTGCCTTCAGAGTCGGTGTAAGTCTCCATCAAATTTGTGTTTAGGGTACAAACTAGTGTTGTAACATCAGCATGTCAATTTCAATCTGTTTGCATGAATTCTGAATACAACATATCATGGTTTATCGATAAATCATGAGAGTTTGTGTGTATGGAAAGATCAGTAAGACTTGACATCGTTCCACACACGCACTGTTGCAGGGCTCTGTTTGGAAGGAATAATGTAAAATATTGATTCTTCTGTCTTATTAATACAACAGAACAATTTTCAATTTTTAATAGCTACTTGATGTAATTATGAAGGAAATATATTCAAATCAAATTCCGGATATTTGTAGGTTCTGCGTGGAAAATGGGCTCCATGTCTCAAACTATGAACCTGGTCGTTTGAAGTGTGATTAGATTTAAAATATGGAATTGACAATTTCTCTCGCTTTCTATTTCATTATGAAGATTAAATACATAGAATGTTCTCCAAAGGCGACTCAATTTTTTTTTCCCCGCCGAACCTTGTAAATGTTCCATAATTTTGATTACATTCATTTAGCAGTCGACTTTTCAAGAGACAGAAACTGCTATGCCTACGAAACTGTAAATTTTGGAATAATTAAACTATCAGGTCCTGATATAATTGTGTTGAAAATGTATTTGAGAAGTGTCCGGTCTCACAACAACAAAGTAAATCTGTTTCAAAATTCAAATTGACAATGGATAGCTCTATACCCATGAAAATAACTATAAATGGTAGAGCCTTTAAAATCAATTTTGTCATCAGCAGTGGCTTATTGGTTAGTGTGCCATGTTCTAGTCTTGATCGTGAGCTATGCCTACAATACATCTTTCTGGCTGTCTGGTCTGTTGCTTGAAGATATTGTAATTAACAGCTTGTATCCAGGATGGGAAGTGATTAACCTTTTTAATCTGACAGTCCTATTATGTAATTTATTATGGTCAGATTAGACAGGAATTTGAAATAAATAAAGTTTTCCTCAGGAGGAGTGGAATTGTAGCAATGTGTTGGATTAAATATGATGATGGAATACTCGGGATGGATTTGACAATAGGTGGAGTAGTTAGCATATTTAGCTCAGGGATAACAACGATGAAATAAGATGTGCCAGGTTAAGTAGATTCTGACCTGAATCACCCCTGCAACACTTGCTTATTACAAAAGTAACTAGTGACCAAATTTGGAAAAAAAAATATCATATTCTAAATATAGATTATGTTGCCATCACCGCTAATCTTATTAGCTTGACTATGGATAGCAGTAACCTTTTCCAATCGTTTCGTCTGCAAAGTACAGGGAGAGACTGACCTCAAGTGACCTCTTAACTTAAGGTAAAGGTCAAAGATGACTGAAAGTGTGTGACAGAAACATTTTTTGATGCTAAGAATACATACATGGTCAGAGTGGTCAGAATGAGCAGTCAAAGTCGTGTCCATTAAGATGGTCAGACAGTCCGTAAACATTACTGCCAATAAAAAGCGCTTCCACGGCTTCATCCAATATACATGCACCATATACAGACACACTTGTCTTAAGAAAAGTAAAGATAAGTGTGACAATATTATAGACTTGACTTTCTTGTTCTTTTTCCTGTCTGATAATTGATGAAGGTATCTTGAGATAATTAAGACAACTATCTGTAATTAAGACAGATGTGATATCAGCTATTCAGATTGAAACTTTGAAGTCACTCTCTATTTTTCGTGCTGTAAGTTATGAACATGGGTTATATGCCTAGTGATCTTACAGACTTATTAAAAAGGATTTTTTTGTCTTTGTTATGATATTTATAAATGAATAAAAAATATCAAGTAGTTAAAACAACAATTTATAACTAAAGTAACATGGACCAAATTTTAGCTTCAGAGAATACAGATTTGTACAAAGTCAGGGTCATTTTGAGACACTGGGTCGACTTTTAGTATATAGTTGGTGACTTCCTCACTTAACAATAGTTAGTAGGCCTGCCACATACCATCCACAGAGTTAAGGATGAAGTAACTTGCCTTCTTAAAAAGGACAACATTAACCATGACAGCACTGAACAATCTGATTTCTCAGCTTCCAAATGACAATCCAACCACGTATCTCAATCTTAACCTGAGGTTGGCAGTCTGACACTTTGACTGGGGTAATGATCACTTTAAAAAATCATAGTTTTTGAAGATTTTGTTAAATATTTATGACAAGATAGATGGTGTGTAATTTTGAATAAATCTTGAACCAAAAGTGAGATTCAAAATCTGATAGGGCCCAACTATAGTATCAAAAAAATCTGTATAGTTTAAAACTCTGAAATTGTATTTATTGTAACAGTGAACTCATTTTGTAGTTAATGAGTTGATACACTATAGAGAACAAGAAATAACGTTTTTTGACTTAATTTGTACCATGAGGTTGTATGACAGTGCGATACAAAATGAACACTGTTAGAGCTATGACATCATATGTACGATACTTTCTACACTTTCGATGTGTAATATCTTATTGACCTCAACAACTCATAAGGATAAAATTGAAAAAAAAAAATCAGCATGGCTTGTGTCTTACCTTTATCTGATAATAAGCCCATGTCTGTTGATAAGCCCATCCATAAATATTGCTGATCAGTAAACTTGCCAACAGAAGTTATTTCGTTTAATAATAAGCTAATCCCAAGTAACTGGATACTTTTATGACTTGGGGTACAGAAATGACATAACACTTAGGTTTCTGAAATTATGGAAATATATCTTCATCATCAATAGACACCCTTAACAGCATAGAGCTGTTCCATTAATGTTATAAATGGCATGTAACCATTTTAATTGATTTTCATTCAGAGCAGCCAATCAAGAGTCAAACTGTTTCTATAAATGAGACGTCAGACAGACTTGAAGCATGTGTCTTATAAACCAGGTGATAGATGGCTAATTAGAAGCAATCATGTTGATGCCAAAGTCTTATAATTAAAATTTTCATGTATGTAGTCGCTACACTCATGTAAAATTTCAGCATTTCAAAATTGTCTTAATTTTCTATTCTGTTAATGGAAAACCAGATGGATTCATTTAGATGTACATTATAAATCAGAAATTTGTTTTTAACAAAATTGAACTTTTAAAATTAATTTTGACGGAAAATGAATTAAATCAGAAAGATGCATTGTGTAAATTGTTATCATACAATACATGATTATTACAAGATATTGCTGATGTGTCAAGAGAAAAGTTGTTTTATGATGTTATGGTTGGTAATATTTTGTTGTTAGTGTGTTTGGAATGTATCAATATTTAACACACTACAGGATATTACTTGTTTTATATATAGCAAATTTCTGAGTTTGGAACGGTAATCCAGCACCTTATAATGGTTGATATTGATTGTGAGTCGCCGACATTTAGCATCTTGAGGGACATACAAAACAGAAACTGATCTGTAGTATCTCAGAGATCCACTTACCAAAAATTGGCCGAGAAATTCCTTAAATTGAAACAACATATCCGAAACAAGATGATAAAAATCATTTGCTATTTCTTAATTAGTTTATAGTTCTGAATCATAACACAAATCAGAAATTGAAAGTGATGTTTATTGTTTAATATATGTTTGTAGACAAAGCTATCCATGTTTATGACCAAACATAAGTGAACTATATATCATTTGTACATAACTGTATCCATGGCACCAGGTCATCTGTACTCTGGACCCTGGCCAAAATCTATAGACTAAAATCAAAGTTAGTTACCGTTAACCCATTACATATTCTACACATATATCTGTATATATCTACATGACCTCCGGCAACAAACCGAAGTCGTAATTTCCAAAAGATTTTTTACTTTCAAGAGTACATCGAACCTCATTAGTCTCCGACCCAACAATCCAGGAAATTTGTAAAATTTTGACACTAATTATTTTATAGTTTGATACAAGAGAAAATGATTAGCGCCCAGAGTCTGTTAATTACGATAATTATTTTCTAGAAGCATAATTGTGTTTCAGAGTTGAAATTTGTATGTATTGCTGATATAATCAGAAAGGTTTGATTTGGGCACAAATGCCTTCAATATTATAGCTAATAATTTGACAAGTTTAAGAAGATTTCATGGCTTTTAGTCCAGTCTACCAAGCTGTATAAGTGGACACCTCAGTCTGCTGTAGACACATAGTTCTAGAATAAAGCTGTAAAGTGTGCATGATCTTGGCTTATAAGTTTAGGTCAGTTGAGGTCAGTATTAATGAACCAAGCTGACATAGGATTGGACAACTAAGGTATAACTGAACAGTGTGACCTGACAGAGTGTTGATGATTATATTTAATCAGTTATAAAGATTAGAATTTTTCAATCAATTAGTTTTTCAACTTTTTAAGCTGTAAAAGATGGACAACTCGATTTGCTTTTGGAGGAATCAATTTTAGTTACCATTATAACTGGTCATTTTATCAGCTCAAAATTTTCATGATTTTCTTTCAAAGGATCAAATTATGTTTTAACAAATTAAACTTTTTTTGCAATCTGAATGTTAAAGGTCATGTCTTCTACACACAAAACTCATCATTTCACAGACTAGAATTTTGCAATCACTTTAGTTTACTGCAAAATAGTGAAAACATCATCCTGTTAAAAATAAGTGGCTCTACAGTAAGATACAGTATGCTTTTATGTGTATGTATCAAAATTTTAAAAATATTTCATTCCTCAATAATTAAAACAAAAGTCAAAATCAATTTTGAAGCATATTTTTGAGATGAAAACAGTGCCGCTGGGAACAGTTGAAACATAATTACAGATCTCACAAAGGCAACAAAACATGAGAGTAAAATTTGATGAATTTCACATTGTGTTGCATTAATTTCACACCACCTGCTAAGTCAGATTACATAATTTCTATTAGAACTGCCTGCCTTACATTCAACCTTCAACACAGAGCTCCGTCAATGTCCAATAGGTGACAGTGAACACTCGTGAGATTTATAACAATCAACATTGGGAAATATTTACATTCTGTGTTGCATTTGCTGATATGTCTTTAGCATTATATAGTGTTGTGTATGACACTGTATACTTCAATTCACATTGATTCTGCTTGTGTAGAAATATAGCTAGATATCTATTAGATAAAAAAAAATCATTTAATGATGCTAGACTTACATGTAGTTCACAAAAAATTCTGTAATCTGACTTTAAAACTATGACAGAACATGTTTATATTGTCAAAAACATAATTTTCCATAAAATCTTTATTGGTTTCATAATGTACAAGATTACCGAATTTGTCAACACGTGGAATCTGTTGCAAACAAAAGTCTTAGTGATTCTTGTTACTAACTGACAGGAGCAACTCCCGTTTATACTTTCCATAGTTATTCTATTTAGAAAGTACATGTAGCATAAATCTACAAATATGTAAATATTCACAGAGGAACATCAGACAATCTGCAGTCTGATAGAAAGCTGCATTCCTTCTTTAAACTTTCAATGCACCAGAAATTACATTTTATTCCAGAGAGAAAACAAAACTACTGATAATGTTAGATTTTCTGGAATTTTGCGATACGTTTACACCGACAAATAAAAAACCCAAGTTAAATTTGTGGTCATACTGATCTCATGCAAGTGTTTTTTATGATATTACGGGGAGTTATATCATTTGGCTGTTTTTGGGTTTGAAGTTGCTGATATTGGTAGATCTTGAGTTTAGACATTTGGGGTTAGTAAGATAACTTGTCGCAATGAAATGTTTTTTTCATTTTTGTAAACAACACATGATTTATTAAATAAGAAAATGAAACAGATAGTCATATCAGTTTTTTAAAAACAACATTTTTGAAAGTTAATTATCTACTTTTTCAATTATTGTTATTCATTTCATGCCTTTGGTTAATGTTATATGAACACATACATATGCAAACTTTCCTAAATTGCAATATTGAAGAAATAATACAATTTCAAACTAACAAGGCTTTAGGAAAATTGAACCCTTATGTATTGTAATGTCTAATTCTCACAGAAGTCTTGTGCAACCAACATTTAGCTATCTTCAAGGAAGTGAAAAATAATCTTCGAAATTAATGATTTTTTTTTTATATGAAGTACATTGTAAAATAATTAACACTTGTGATTGCAGTTATGTCAGAAATAATTTTGAATTCTTTAAACAGAGACCTGAAATTGGAATTTCAAAGAGGATGCTGGTGCCAGACCACTAATTGAGCATTTAAAGATGTTCGTAAATCTCTCATACTTAACCTCAACATAATGAGTGATTATAAAAACAACATCTGACATAGAGTCATAGAAACAATAACACAAATTAATTTCCCCTGGAGAACAAACAAATTTTCACTAAATCTATGTTTCAGAATGAGATTAATACATTCTGTATTGTACGGTTGATTTTGTGGGGGATTCAATTTCGCTACATTCGAGATCAATAGAGAAAGCTAGCACAAAATTGAATCCTTATCCACAGTGAACATTTCTACACTGAACGAAAATACCAGTAAATATCTGGTAAGCCTTGGACATGGACCTCAGTTCATAGATTGGTGCAAAATTCATTAGCTGTAAACTTTAAACCTGGATAAGGACATCCACAAAATAGCAGGCCCATGAAATTCAGTTGTGCAAAGTACACAAGTAAATAGCATCTAGCTTTCAATAAACAAATTTACAAATTTTGAAATGATGCATCATAACCAAACAATGAATTAAAAGACATCATACAGCTGTTTCACCATGGGAAGGAAATCCTTAATTGTGGGATCGAAATGTCATCAAGTGTTAAAGATAACTGACAAAGGTTTAAAAACATACCAGCCTTGCTACCCCGAAAACTTGTCCCAAATGAAATAAACTGGAGCACAGGAAACACCAGGGGTAATGCCGTTCTCCCATCCCTGAGGAAAAAAGGGTATTTTAAGGACTAGAAACTTGGAAGACATTCGTTGGCCTTGGGATAATACCTCACAGCCCAATGGGATCATTATACCACTCCTTGGGTATATTTTGACAGTCACATCCATAATCTCACTTCTACATACATATTTGATAAACCCGTTCCTCATTAATGGTTTTCTTAGCAGACAGTCCATAATAGTCCAGACAAGGTCAAGGTCGAGACATATCCATCAGGTCTTTATGGAGAAAGTGACTGACTCATGGGATAAATCATTTTGATGTAACTTGCCTATAAATGTTTCTTAATGTTGATCTGGAGAATGTACCCTTAGGAAAAATGATACATTTTTTACTTTCACTACATGTAAAGTCCTTTAACACTATCTTGCTACTTTAATGTTAAAAAGCCTCTCTGGCAAAAGATTTTGAATTTCCTCATCTGGAAAATTGCAAAATATCAGATAATTTAAGAAGCAATTGTAACATTAAATCAAACACAAATCATGTGTATATCTATATATATATATGTAAGGTAGCATACATCCTTAACTTAAAATTTTGTGGCCAAACAGAAACCATAGAAGTGGTATGTAAGGTGGCATATGTCCTTAACTTAAAATTTTGTGGCCAAACAGAAACCATAGAAGAAGTGGTATGTAAGGTAGCATGTATCCTTAACTTAAAATTTTGTGGCCAAACAGAAACCATAGAAGTGGTATGTAAGGTAGCATATATCCTTAACTTAAAATTTTGTTGCCAAACAGAAACCATAGAAGTGGTATGTAAGGTAGCATATGTCCTTAACTTAAAATTTTGTGGCCAAACAGAAACCATAGAAGAAGTGGTATGTAAGGTAGCATGTATCCTTAACTTAAAATTTTGTGGCCAAACAGAAACCATAGAAGTGGTATGTAAGGTAGCATATATCCTTAACTTAAAATTTTGTGGCCAAACAGAAACCAAAGAAGTGGTATGTAAGGTAGCATATATCCTTAACTTAAAATTTTGTGGCCAAACAGAAACCATAGAAGAAGTGGTATGTAAGGTAGCATGTATCCTTAACTTAAAATTTTGTGGCCAAACAGAAACCATAGAAGTGGTATGTAAGGTAGCATATATCCTTAACTTAAAATTTTGTGGCCAAACAGAAACCAAAGAAGTGGTATGTAAGGTAGCATATATCCTTAACTTAAAATTTTGTTGCCAAACAGAAACCATAGAAGTGGTATGTAAGGTAGCATACATCCTTAACTCTGAATGAACTTACAGGTATGACATGTGAGGTAATATAAAACCTTAACTGAAAACTCATCGTAGTCAGTGCTGCTGTACTATGACCATTCCTCAATTCTGACACAAATTACTTTGTATTCAATTGTACAATGTAGCATTTGACCTTAATTCGTCTTTCCTGTTTTAACTTAATTAGATTTTATAAGTTAATTTTATTTCTTAAATGCTTAAAGATCCAGACTTGAAGAGGGGATAAGTAGAAATATTGCTAGAGAAAAATTTTCCAGAACCAGAAAAGTGAATTTAATTAAGCTTGTACTACCACAGGCTCAGTTAACCTAGCACTTGCCAGACCATGCAGCTCAGTAAATATAGTAAAGTTATCCTGAAATCCTATTAGTTTATGGGGATATATATACCTAGTAAATCATGAAATTCAATTAAAGCCTGCATGAATATCTCACAGAAATTAATTACCACAGGGTACTTCTGTAACTTTCATTCTTTTTTTTTTTCAAATCGTTTCTGTCAAAAAAGCAATGTACATACATGTATAATCTGACTACTCCTTGGAATAGAAAATGTTATAACACAATCAGGAGAACATTTAGGTGTGATATGACTGTACAGTATAACCTTAATCAGACAAATGACCAGTGTGAAGATTTCAAGCACTGATGTACCTATCATACGAGATGGTGAGGAATAACACCACTTTTCCAGCTGTATTATAATCCTGTGTACATTTAGGTACAAAAGAATGTGATCAAATGATAAAAAGATTATAGAAAAAAGTACACAAGATGTTAACAAAGCCGTTGAATCAGGTACTCTGGTAGATTGTGTATTAATATCAAAATACATTCAGTCTCGATGAGTCAATATACAGATTGACATCTGTAAAGTGCGCTTTTATTTGTGGAATTGTTATTTGCAATTCAGGATTTTTTATTCAAAATGTCAAACAATTTTGTGCAACAGTCTCTGTAAATGAAGTAGAAAATCATAGGGCTTCTTCCAAAATATTGATGTCTTTCAAAACTGAAATAATCGACTGTTTTCACCCAGTGATATTTTGAGGTCTTCAACATCAACTGTGATGGAAATGCCAACAAAATTTATATCATATACCCCACAAATATTGAACCAACCTCCCAACTGTGTCTCAGAGTTAATGTGTTGGCCTCTTCACGGGCTTATGGCAAGACAATGTTGGTATTCTCTTTTAAAAACAGAATACAACACATTTTTCTTCAGTGCCTGGTGTTAGTCTTTGAGATCTATTTTGAAGGTTTTTACTTCCTCAAATTCATGATTATTTTGAAACTTTTTAGCACCACCCACCAATCAATTGAATCTATTATTTGATGGCATGGAAAAAGTTAATGTTTTGAATCAGCATGACTCCAGTAATGTACAAACACCCTTAAAAGTCTGTGTGACTAGTGCACCTGCACCTTATTATAGTAAATATGGAGCACACACAGAAAATTAAGCTAACACATGTAAAACCTGTTCAAATTATAATCCGCCCCCTCGTAATACCATATTTTTCACCACTAACGTGTGCATGTGGGCCCTCCTTTTGGAAACTCATCATGTATTTTTAACTTTTAAATACATCCCAGTTCCTTAGAAAACTGTCTCATCCTGCCGTTGTTTCTTTAATGTTGCATAGTTCAAAGCCGATACTTTCATCATTGCAGTATGTTCGTAAGCCATTTATATCAATTCTGTTCTCTGCACATGGTAAATTGAAAGCCTGCAATTTAAACTTGTGTTTTTCCTCTTTCGCAAATCGTTATTTAATAATAATTATTTGATAATTGAAAACAACTGCATGTTTGCTGCAAGAGTGACTAATCAGGCAAGTAAAAGACACTGAGTTTGAAATTACAATTATGTTCCTCGACAATTTCATAGAGAGTTATAATACCAATACATTAGCAGAAGCATTTAGAGACAGAAATTGAAACATCGGTGTATATACTGACGCTGTACAGGGACTGCATGTTTGTGATACCCAGACTTGGTGTCAACACTGAGACCTCCAGCATTTGTAGTTTAACATTATTTGTCTGCTATTACTGCCTCCACTGGTTGGACCGTAAAAAAAAAACCACAATTGATTTACTACAATTAAGAAGGTTTTGTAGACATCTTACCATCCCTATGTGAATATATTCAAAATATTTCTACCGTAAAGACTGATTTGGTGATGTTTGAGAATATGGTGACCCATCTCTGGGAATTTTTCCTGGCTACAACCATCATCTCTCATTCGGTATTTGTCAATGTTTACCAGCGTATAAGGTATGCCTACCGTAAAACATCATCATTGCCAACAGTTTTTTTAGGTCTTTGAACCATTTCCAAGAATTTCACGGAAAATTATGCACATAAATAGCTCTCAATTTAACCATGAACTTCTCCGATGTGAATTTTTTTATTGGTTTTAAGAGGTGGAAAGAATATCTAAAGAATTTTTTGAATAAATGTGTCAAAGTAGAAATACCAGTAAATCTGAAGTTTAAATACCAGCACTGAAAAAATGAGTTTGAAAAAATGCAGTGGCTTGCAACAAGTATAAGGAACCATTTAATTTGACTAGTTCTAAATTTCTTTGACAAAAAATTACTTTCCATTAGATGGTAAAAGAGAATTGTGGAATTGGGTTGAGTCTCTTGGAGTTTTACTAATTAGCTGAGGGTGCTGTTAAGTAGCTTGGGCGTGATTATATCAACGACTTGCGTAAGTCGCACTACCATTGTTTACCTTTTCAGACAAAGTCGTTACGGACTTGACAGCTTCTGATTGGCCGATAATGGGTATATAATCAAATATGCATGTGACGTCCAAACTTTTCAAAAATACCCTTGGGAATGGAAAGATTCAAATTTTAATTATTGCCTCAATTTTCAGTGTAAGCTTTTGCCAATTTTACACGTCCGTATAAACTGTTTCTGGCCAGAAATAAGTAAAAAAAAAATATATATCCTTCAGATTTGAGGCTATTCTTCACTCTACGGAGGCTGTCACTTGTGAAACTTAATACAAAACGTTAAAGCAGTGAGCAGACGGACTACATGCCATCCACAGTAAATGGGCACATATAGTCTAAATGGCATGTTGATCTGCTAATTTGGACAACTACCTTACTATAACCTTTTCCTGTCAGGAATGTAGACGTTGACAAATATACTTCTATATATACCTCGAAACTTCAAGGCCACGAAGTTGAACACTTCTATTACCTAAGAATCTGCCTCACATCTTCTGTGCAGTCAATTACTGGAAGCACTGATATAGTTATTTATGGATGAAAGAACTGAAGTAGAATAAATAGGGGAAAAAATCAGATAAATCTAACATTTATTATCATTTATAAACTTTTTAAAAAAGTATTAAAAGCCTTTAAAATGAAGTGTTTTTTATAAACTGATGCGAAAATTTTCTTTTTTCTTTTGGTTTTGCTGTCAGTTTTGGGATCATTTATAAGACCTGCAACAACAAATATTTATTGGTACCAGAGAGAAATGGTTGTAATGAACAAATCGAATGCTGATAGAAATTAACACCCTACCACTGGTAAACCCAGTCTAGAAACATATAGATAAATTGATGTGTACTACTATATTGTAATTTGTCTCTTCTAAATCAAGTGCTTGAGTATAGCAAGCCCTCCAAACCTCTGAACCTTGTCTATAAGTCTTGTCGCTACTTAGAAGCACTCAGTGAAATTCAGTGATTTAGAATGCAAGTTTATTGATTTGACTCCAGTCTATCACAGTATTACTTACCAGCATATGATGATTAACAGCTAGGTAGACTTCAGAACATTAACAAAATATATATATCAATGATAGAAAAAAATCCTTTAATCTAAATCATCTGATGTTTTATATATCATTTGAAAAGAGTTTAGAATATAGTGCCCTAGATGTGTGTCGGTATAAAAAGTCAGTAAAGACAATTTTTTGGGAAAGTAGGTAAAAGAAATGGAACTTTTTGACTAGGTGAATGGGAGAAAAATACTATCATTTATTATGAGACGTTAAAAATGGCAGAATGGATGTTATGATTATTCATTACCTGCAGAACAGAAAGTTAGTAAAGGAAACAGATGGAACTATCATACCAGAGAAATACTATTATCTTAGAGATCGGGGAATCACACCAGAGAAATACTATTATCTTAGAGATCGGGGAATCACACCAGAGAAATACTATTATCTTAGAGATCGGGGAATCACACCAGAGAAATACTATTATCTTAGAGATCGGGGAATCACACCAGAGAAATACTATTATCTTAGAGATCGGGGAATCACACCAGAGAAATACTATTATCTTAGAGATCGGGGAATCACACCAGAGAAATACTATTATCTAAGAGATCGGGGAATCACACCAGAGAAATACTATTATTTTAGAGATCGGGGAATCACACCAGAGAAATACTATTATCTAAGAGATCGGGGAATCACACCAGAGAAATACTATTATTTTAGAGATCGGGGAATCACACCAGAGAAATACTATTATTTTAGAGATCAGAGTAACACACCAGAGAAATACTATTATCTAAGGGATTGGGGAATCACACCAGAGAAATACTATTATCTTAGAGATCAGAGTAACACACCAGAGAAATACTATTATCTAAGGGATTGGGGAA
Source organism: Ylistrum balloti (assembly GCF_031769215.1). Classification (NCBI taxonomy): domain Eukaryota; kingdom Metazoa; phylum Mollusca; class Bivalvia; order Pectinida; family Pectinidae; genus Ylistrum; species Ylistrum balloti. The sequence continues at coordinate 1,326,102 of NW_026781917.1, forward strand.
TCACACCAGAGAAATACTATTATCTAAGAAATCGGGGAATCACACCAGAGAAATACTATTATCTAAGAAATAGGGGAATCACACCAGAGAAATACTATTATCTAAGGGATCGGGGAATCACACCAGAGAAATACTATTATCTAAGGGATCGGGGAATCACACCAGAGAAATACTATTATCAAAGGGATCGGGGAATCACACCAGAGAAATACTATTATCTAAGGGATCGGGGAATCACACCAGAGAAATACTATTATCTAAGAGATCGGGGAATCACACCAGAGAAATACTATTATCTAAGGGATCGGGGAATCACACCAGAGAAATACTATTATCTTAGAGATCGGGGAATCACACCAGAGAAATACTATTATCTAAGAAATCGGGAAATCACACCAGAGAAATACTATTATCTAAGGGATCGGGGAATCACACCAGAGAAATACTATTATCTAAGGGATCGGGGAATCACACCAGAGAAATACTATTATCTTAGAGATCAGAGTAACACACCAGAGAAATACTATTATCTAAGTGATTGGGGAATCACACCAGAGAAATACTATTATCTAAGGGATTGGGGAATCACACCAGAGAAATACTATTATCTTAGAGATCGGGGAATCACACCAGAGAAATACTATTATCTAAGGGATTGGGGAATCACACCAGAGAAATACTATTATCTAAGGGATCGGGAAATCACACCAGAGAAATACTATTATCTAAGGGATCGGGGAATCACACCAGAGAAATACTATTATCTTAGAGATCAGAGTAACACACCAGAGAAATACTATTATCTAAGGGATTGGGGAATCACACCAGAGAAATACTATTATCTTAGAGATCGGGGAATCACACCAGAGAAATACTATTATCTTAGAGATCGGGGAATCACACCAGAGAAATACTATTATCTTAGAGATCGGGGAATCACACCAGAGAAATACTATTATCTTAGAGATCGGGGAATCACACCAGAGAAATACTATTATCTTAGAGATCGGGGAATCACACCAGAGAAATACTATTATTTTAGAGATCGGGGAATCACACCAGAGAAATACTATTATTTTAGAGATCGGGGAATCACACCAGAGAAATACTATTATCTAAGGGATCAGAGTAACACACCAGAGAAATACTATTATCTAAGGGATTGGGGAATCACACCAGAGAAATACTATTATCTAAGGGATCAGAGTAACACACCAGAGAAATACTATTATCTAAGGGATTGGGGAATCACACCAGAGAAATACTATTGTCTAAGGGATCAGAGTAACACACCAGAGAAATACTATTATCTAAGGGATCAGAGAAACACACCAGAGAAATACTATTATCTAAGGGATTGGAGTAACACACCAGAGAAATACTGTTATCTAAGAGATAGGGAGTGTTTTAGGTAAGATATGGTATTTGTCCATATGATCTATTATCTAAGAGATAGGGATTGTTTTAGGTAAGATATGGTATTTGTCCATATGATCCTCATGTGTTAATAGCGTATTAGATCCAGTAGGCTGCTGGCTATCCTTTGTCTGTCTTTTCAAGATATTCATTATAAGATTAAGTGTCTGCCATTGTTTATTTTCTTGAAAATTTTATCTTGTCAATGATTAAGAAACATTACAGAAGCATGGTGTTCCTTCAAAATATTCATATATTTTGGCAGATTGCAGTACAAAATTGTTTCTAGAAATAATGTAAAATTGATTAACATTGTGATCATGTAAAACAGCTGCTCTTGTGTGTGTGTATCAAAATACACACAACAGTCTATATTGTGGTGACTTAATCTACTACTAAGTCTGACTCTACATCCCCACCCCAGGGGACTGTCATAATAATAGGTCTGTCGCGACCCCACTCCTGGGACCTTTTTAATAATAGTTCTCATTTGGACATTCAACTCTGTCGATTGGGTATTGTTTTCATCAAATTAGCTGAAGACTCTAATGATGTGTGTTTTTTGCGATGGAATCGGAGACACCGGCCCTGAGCTGTAAGGCTATGACTGGCCCCAAGAATGTTTATCACTTTAAGTTTAATTTATTATAGTTCTCAATGTTTCTCCAAGGTTCTTTGTCTTGTGAGTAGAAATTGATTTCAGTTACCATTTATTGTGTCGTTCAGAGGTTCTTTTTGTTAGACCGGAATTTATTGTAATCATTTTGATGTTTCTCCAGATCTTACAAACGGGTTTTGGTTACACAGGGAACATCTTTCTTGAATAGTGGTTTTCTGACAATAATGAAGAAACATATGATGTTAATGGGTGAAAACTTACAGTCCCTGAATTGGTTTCTGCAAAATTTGAGGTTGTGAATGAAATGTTGATTTGTCAATTTGTTTCCTTCACATCACTCAGCTTTCCAACAAGTCCATAAGGACAGGGAAATTCAAGGTCACAGGAGTCAAAAGTGTCAATAGTTTTTTTGTCTTTTTCTGTAGAAAAAGAGACTTGTAATATTAGTCTTGCAGTTTCATGGCATGAACCGTAATTGGGATTATTAGTCTCCCACTGGGAAATGGCTGGGAAGAAGGGGAATAGGACTGTAGATTTTAATTGTGTATGTCGTCTTTCAGTCCTAACCTTCCATCCTTCTATCTGTTCTTTTGCACTTTATCTTTTTTGGGCTCTCTTATTTTACTTGTCACTGGAACTTCATGTTTTGGATATCACTCAGGTAAGGTGGGCTGTCCTGTACCAAAGCAGGTCACCTTTTGACCTTTGAACTACTGTATTTTCTTGGTTATGAGCCATACCAGTATATGAGCCGCAGAGCTGATTTTTACTGATTTTTACTATTTCATCCACATATAAACTGCACCAGAATATAAGCCAAAGTTGAAGTTTGATATAGCGGTAACAGATAACGGAAGGAAGTTCTTACGGATTGGTAACCGTTACGTTGGCCAAAGTTTGTTGATATCACAGTTAATAGAGGGCAATTTATCACAATCATCAGTGAAACATTTAATAAAGTTTGCAAAGGAATTGTACACAGATAATCCTTTATTCTATTGATGTAGTTCAAAAAGCATAAAATAGCAAATATCGAAATTATTTGGCTTGGGTGCCTTCACAGATTGTCCATGCACAGATTTAGGGCCTAACATTACGAACAATTTACTGAATAATCTCTCCATCTGTGTCTATACTGTTAGATATTAATGAAGACCTTCATATGCTGACCAAGTTCATATATAGTCTCATATTATTTCTTCTTGTAAGTTACATAAAGCCATTCATATCGTAAACAAGTGTGGTGGTCGTTCTAGAATTTTACCTATAATCCGATGACCTAATGATCACAGGATGCAAAAATCCAAAAGGTTTGATAAGTTAGAACCACAAGAATGTGATTTTTATTTCAATTTTCAAATTATCCTCTATAAGATTGCAAATGATGGTTCTAGATGATTTGTTTTAGTCACAAACACGTGAAGGATACATATGTCAGTACAGTCTCTACTCCAACAATGTTTGAGGTTTTTATACAGTGAGAAACTTATGTGCTGTGTAGTCGCAGTAGGCACAATAATGACAAACAATAAAATGGCTGATCAGCAGTCTGTTATGCTATAGGAGTATACTGTCTCATACTGGTGTAGTAGTAGTATGTTGTTTTTTTTCTTTACATCCTTCCGATTTTATTTTCTTCCACATATAAGCCATACTGGTATATAAGATGCACGCTTAAGTTATAAGGAAGGTGCGGGTTATAATACAGAAAATATAGTACATCAAAGAACAAGTGAAATGTTACTTCGGACATGGATTCACTTCCAGCATTGGTAGGATATGGTTTCATATTCGGCAGAGGTCTTTGATATTTGCTAGTGCAATCACCTTTTGTCTGTTTGCATGGAATGTCTGACTGTAAACAATTTGACATTTCCGATTTCAGCTCAAGAACAATTTTTATGAAATATTGCAAATAACTTTTTTAGCTAAATTAGACTAAAAATTGTGAATTATGTGGTCATTTTCCCCAGAGGCCTTGAGGAGCAGGATCAATAAAAGTCGAATTGACTCAAATGTCAGAGTGGTCTGGTGGTGCTGTGGTAAGACACTCACCTTTCATCTAGCCGTCCAGGGTTTGATTCCTGGAATTGATGTGAAAAGGTAAGGGGTTACCTGCCCAACCACATGGGTTTCCATGTGTACTACGGTTTCCTCCCACAGTAAGACCCCCTGTGCACTTCTATCCAGACCAACAAGAGTGATTTAATATAAGTTGGAAACATTTTTTTTGATAATGTTGTTATATAGATAGCGTTTATTTACTTTGTTTAAAATTTCAGGAATCTTCTTCAGAACCAGATATGGTAGAGTAAAATATTCAGTATTGAATGCTTTTATATAGCTGTAAATTCAGTCTCATGAGAATCTCACATGAATCGCCTCATAGGGTAAAGTTTACGTTAGTTTTGAGCGTAAACCGCCCAATGGAAATAATTTAAACTGGATTAGAATTATCAAAAAAGGAATAGCAACTTAATATTATGCACATTTTATATTAGCATCACATGCACAAAGTATTTCAAGTTATCTTACTTTGTTGACAGTTCTATGATGATTTTATCACAATACCAAAGAAAGACTGCTTTTTGTATAGAATTCAAGTGACTTTTAAGGCCCTTAAGGTCTCTTGTTTGTGTTTACTACAGGATTATAAATATGGTATACCCTTTCTCCCTTCAAGCAGCAGCAGTATCTTCTATGTAAGCACTCCTTAAGATGGCAAAGCATCACACTATGTTTTTTCTTTATTCAGAGTTATGGCCCTTTGTTTATCATTTTCTTCAACTTAGGACTGTGCTTTTACATACTATGTGTATAAATTTGAGTCATATATGTGACTTCCTCTGTATTTTCTGTAAGTCTGCATTGAATTATAATTGATTCTAAATTTTCACATTTTATTCTGTTCATATATTTTTTTGCCATTGTTTTCCCCCTGTCTGCATGTAAATTAACAAGACTGCAACATTTCTGTGAGTTTTTTCTATGTATCCCTAGGTTTTTTTATGTATTTTTTCTGTCTAGGACTTCTTTATATTTTTTGCAGTCTGTATCGAAACACATATATCAACATGGAACAGCAGCGGGGTAGGGCTATAGTTTTAAATATTTCATGAGCTGATCCATAGACACGTTTAATCAGTCACCTTGGTCCGACATGTTGGCTGTTTACACATGTCTAGTGCACCCTAATCACTGTCAACTCCAGACATTCAATAGCTCTAGACTCTGCTGCTCAGCACATTTGACTCCTTAAATCTTTACCTAAGGTAGAGAGTATGCCAATTTCTTGTTGTATACAGAATTGAAAAGACACTTTCCTGTGTTATTTCTTTTATGTTCATTTGAAAACTATGGTGTATTTATCGAGTGTAATTTGCCAGAGAAGTCAATAAAGAAACTCTTGGCTACTTCAAAGTCATGGGATGGGCTTATTGAACAAAGGTTGATAGCATTATGTATGGGTGGGCTTATTGAACAAAGGTTGATAGTGTTATGTATGGGTGGGCTTATTGAACAAAGGTTGATAGCGTTATGTATGGGTGGGCTTATTGAACAAAGGTTGATAGCATTATGTATGGGATGGGCTTATTGAACAAAGGTTGATAGCATTATGTATGGGATGGGCTTATTGAACAAAGGTTGATAGCATTATGTATGGGATGGGCTTATTGAACAAAGGTTGATAGCATTATGTATGGGTGGGCTTATTGAACAAAGGTTGATAGCGTTATGTATGGGTGGGCTTATTGAACAAAGGTTGATAGCGTTATGTATGGGTGGGCTTATTGAACAAAGGTTGATAGCGTTATGTATGGGTAGGCTTATTTAACAAAGGTTGATAGCGTTATGTATGGGTGGGCTTATTGAACAAAGGTTGATAGCGTTATGTATGGATGGGCTTATTGAACAAAGGTTGATAGCATTATGTATGGGTGGGCTTATTGAACAAAGGTTGATAGCGTTATGTATGGGTGGGCTTATTGAACAAAGGTTGATAGCGTTATGTATGGGTGGGCTTATTGAACAGAGGTTGATAGCATTATGTATGGGTAGGCTTATTGAAGAAAGGTTGATAGCGTTATGTATGGGTGGGCTTATTGAACAAAGGTTGATAGCATTATGTATGGGTGGCCTTATTGAACGAAGGTTGATAGTGTTATGTATGGATGGGCTTATGTAACAAAGGTTGATAGCATTATGTATGGGTGGGCTTATTGAACAAAGGTTGATAGTGTTATGTATGGGTAGGCTTATTAAACAAAGGTTGATAGCGTTATGTATGGGTGGGCTTATCACTGGATATTAGTTTGTTGCTTCTGAAGTATGGTACAAATTGCTAACATTTACAATAATGTAGATTTATTTTTTTTTACATCCCATGTGATATTGCTTAAAAGAATACTTCATTCAGTAGGCAACACAATGAGTATTTGAACAACACAGGTCTTGGGTTCAAATCCAAACATTTTTTTGGAAAATAAATAAAAATAATAATAGTCTAGTTGTGTTTTATTCTTATGTATTTTTTCCAGTGATATAAGGGCATGCAAGGAAGCAGATGTTGAAATAATACCAAAACATCTTTTTAACTCTCTCTTCTTTAAGAAGTCTTTTAGTAGCAAACAAAGGTTTTAATTTTTCATTTCCAAATGTTCTCATTGTGTTGTCAAGAGAAAATGTGATAATAACAAGAATATGACATTACCAGTTATCAGATTTTAAGACATCCCCACACGAAAGTGAACTTTCTGATACTACAAATTGTCTTGAATTGTTTCTTACATAAATTGTTTGAAGACAAAAAACAAAATGTACTTTGCTTTTCCTTCAGCTGTTTTGATCATAGCATAATTTTAAGTCCTAGATAACTTGGCTCCAGAACTACTGAGATTTTTGTAACAACACAGACTAATATGACTCCATAATCCAGGAATGGACTAATACAAGACAATGATTGCATTTGTTAGCTTTTCTATTTTAAAATATCACAGGTAAAGATTTCTTATAACCTCACATCAACCTGTAAGTGTCGTATTTCTTTACAATTCATTCTATCTTTACACAAAATAGGTTGTTTTAATGACCTGGTACTGTATATGAACAACTGGAGTCTGATTTTCTCGAAATGTGCCCACAACAAAATACGGTGAAATCATTATGGGTTTTTTTCATTCATTTTGTGGGCACTCGTAATGAATGAACTACTATGTCCATGATTTATTGAGCTATATGTAGCCATGAAATTAAGTGTCTGCAAAATAGCTATTTTTCAAAAAACACATAATTGATCAGAGTTTAATTAACATATGTGATCTTAGAATTAATGAAATGTAGAGAATAAATTAATTTGTCAAGCATGTCTGAAATAAGCTTTCAAAATAGTATATTCATAAAGATAGGAAAAGTAAAAGATCTGATATCCAAAACCGTTAAATATTATATTTGATGAAAAAATAAATGATAATTTCTAAATTCATATGACATGATTTAGTTGTTATAATAGTTGATTGATGTAACAGAGGAAGTAGTGATTTGTTGATACAGAAGTGCACAGACAATCATCTTATAATATGGCCTTTCATTTGAAACAAGACTGTAGGTACAGAGAGATTTGAATAAATGGGTGCAGCCATTGAGAACGTGAAAATTAAAAATTGGATCATGAACAGATATAATGTTCTGAAAGGTGATAAAATTCTCAAATAACATAATGAAGAATAACAGAAAATCTATAGGGAGATGTTATAATAGAAAATATTTATGAGAAATTGCTGTAGTGAGTTTTCAGCAGTCTTCAGATCCTCATCTGTTGTGATGTACATGTACTTCAGTTTCGCAAACACACTGCAGCAATTATTTAGCCCTAATACAAATAAATATCAGCTCTCTACAACCATGGTGTGTTTAGGTTAAAGCTCTCCAGCTCTGCCCAAGTCCATCTCAACGGGTGTGTTAGCAATATTTTACTTTTAATTCCTTCAAATTTATTCCTGGGAAATCTGTGAGAAAAGCCCTCATTACAAATTCTACATTCAAATTTTGTTTACTAATGTTAATTTCATCAGAAGATATGAGAGCGTTTTCCAGATTCCTTCCTAAAGCTAGTCCTGTTTGATGTATGTATTGAAGATCTCTATGGATCCTTCCAGCTATTTTACATTAGGCGATGTGCTTAGAAGACCATAGAAACTAAATTAATTCCTTAATCACATTCATCATTTATTGAAACGTGAAACATGTTTCCGAATTATCTTTCTTTGGAAGAAGTAGACGATCAGCTTTGTTAAATGTTTCGGAAGTTTCACTTTTATGAGAGAATGTTCTTTTAAGCAATATCAACATCAGAGAAATTACCAAGTTACCATTCAAAGTAACATGAAAAAGTCGATAGACAGTAAAAATAGTCCATTTGCAGTTTTTAAATCAATTTTAAATACCAAACAAATTCTAGAATGCGTTTTTACTACCAAACAAATTCTAGCTACTGAATCATTTCCATGGAAACTTTAGCAGTTCTTTAAATGTTTTTTGTACTATATAGCTTTAATGGCAGTGTTATGGCTGTCAGACAGAGAGCATTCATTGTCAATTTTCATCGAGTAAACATTTTACTTTCTAGCTATGGTTGTTAGGTCACCTGAGACAAAGTGAGCTATTGTGATCATCTTTGTTTGGTTTTGTGCATCATCCTGTGTTCGTCGTATGTCATGAGTCTGTAAACTTTTTTATATTTTTGTCTATTTCCTTAAAATCCATGAACAGATTTCAATGAAACTTGGTAGAAACCTTGCATGGCCAAAGGTACACCAAGATTGTAAATTATTTGGTCCCTAGCCTCAAGGTACCAAAGGGCAGGGCCAAAAAATGTCAAATTGACTGGAATTTCAGAAATCTTCTTTTCTATGCCTAAATACAGTAGAATCAAATACTCTTCATGAATAGACAGGTTCTAAGGTAAAATCATTCTGTCCCTGTACAAATAGCACTTCTTATTTTCTCTTCTTAATACTACATATTCATTCTTATTGTTTCCATTTGTGAGTTCACTCAGGTGGCTGTTTAGGCCCTTTGGGCCTCTTGTTTTGTGTATAATTATAACCTTGTTTTAGGGTTTTGGAAGATGACTAATTGATAACCAATTGATATAGGAAGTAAACTGTATACCTGTAGTTTGGATTAAGTTGTACCTGACAGAATCAACACTACTAAAACCCTAATTCCATGCTGCAGTGCCCCCATATGTTAATCCACACCCACTTAAACCAAGCTTCTACTGGTTTAGTTTCCAATATTTCAAAAGACATTTTTGCAAAACCTGCTATATTGGGTTTAAACATTGTAAGAAATTGTTTTACTCATATACTTCACATCTGCATCAAGGCTCCATTTTACTGACAAAACATTGGTACATTAAAAAGTAGAAGTTATTAACAAATACATGTCTTGTAGCTGTAATACCTATATTGTACATGTAAACACATGGATGTTTTGAATAGAGAATTAGTCTTAGGTTTCATATATGATAAATCAGTGTTTAAGTAGGTGAGATCAGAGAGTCAGGAACTTTAAATCAAACCGTAGACTTCCAAAGTACAAAGACATACAAGAATGTACCTTACCGTACAAAGCTGTTGCTTTTCATGACTTATCTTAATTCTGCTGTATTCTATAGGATTTTCAAGGTAGCAACCTGATTACTCTCCAATGTATAGAGATATGAGAGATAATTGACATTCATACCGCGATTTTCCCTTTATGGTTAGGCTAGGTAATGGTGACGAGACTATATAACACAGACAATGGATTTAAAGAATAATTTTAAGTACAATTCTTCAGTGGGATAGATTCAGAATTAGCAGCCACCAACACTGTTCATAGATCGTTTTTATTTTTGTGTTGATTGTCGACATGTTTTTCTGGTAGATCTAGACCAGTTATCTCAATCGTTATGCCCATTAGTGATTCATCTTATCATCTACAGTGGCCAATTATGAAGGAAATCTTGTTTTCCTTCCTCTAGTCAAATCAAGCTCCTGAAATTTACTCCCCTGTTTGAACAGCCAAATATTACCTCTTAAATTACTGGACTTATTCACTGATTATCAGATTTAACTGTAGGGACTGACAAGAACGGGGAGATATATACAAATTTCTAACTGTCAGGAGAAATATATCAGTCGTAGCCAGGGACATCACAAGTATCAAGAGATAATACCTAATTCGAAATAAAGAAGTAAATCTCCCCATTTGAGACAGGAGAGTTCCTGTGATGTAAACGTGGAATTATCTTAAGAGTACATGACTGGTCTCTCTGACGTTGTTGAAGTGTGTATGATAACCTAATAATTAGCGGACTCTAATAGTTCCCCAGTGGGAGTCTCTGGAACCTAACTTAAAGTAAGGCAGTTTCTTGTTGTTATGCAATGGTGAAGCAGTTTGAAACTGAATCCAGACACACATGCTCACTTTGGAAAGATCAAATTATATGATACTAAGGTTAATAATATATATGTAAGCCCTCTACACCGAATGAGGATTTTCAGTGACATTTTGATGATAAAAATTTGTGGTGATGAATTTTTAATTTGACGTCAATTTTCCTGAGCATTAGGTTCAAAAGTGTATTGCACTTGACGTATGTTACAATATTTTCTTCTTATATTTTGGTTATATGGATGTTGGTGCAGATGGAATTTTTAATTTAACATCCTAATTTCTGAAGTATTTTTGGGAGTTTACGAAAATGTGCAGGAAGTGACATCACCCAGAAGATAAATTTTATTAGAAAATGAGGTAATTATGTAGTGCATGAAAGTCATGCATTCAGAATTTTCATAACATTGCTCTTGAATTTCAACTACTCAAAAACAATTTATACTTCTGCAACATTTTGTCCTGTTGTTCTTGTTTCTGATAACAAAACTTTGTCAGTCCGTTGATCTATCCACTTTATAAATGGAAGTTTGTCAGTCTGTTGATCTATCCAATTTATAAATGGAAGTTTGTCAGTCTGTTGATCTATCCACTTTATAAATGAAGGTTGTCAGTCCGTTGATCTATCCACTTTATAAATGAAAGTTTGTCAGCCCGTTGATCCATCCACTTTATACATGAAGGTTGTCAGTCCGTTGATCTATCCACTTTATAAATGAAAGTTTGTCAGTCGTTGATCTATCCACTTTATAAATGAAAGTTTGTCAGTCCGTTGATCTATCCACTTTATAAATGGAAGTTTGTCAGTCCGTTGGTCTATCCACTTTATAAATGAAAGTTTGTCAGTCCGTTGATCTATCCACTTTATAAATGAAAGTTTGTCAGTCCGTTGATCTATCCACTTTATAAATGGAAGTTTGTCAGTCGTTGATCTATCCACTTTATAAATGAAAGTTTGTCAGTCCGTTGATCTATCCACTTTATAAATGAAAGTTTGTCAGTCCGTTGGTCTATCCACTTTATAAATGAAAGTTTGTCAGTCCGTTGGTCTATCCACTTTACAAATGAAGGTTGTCAGTCCATTGGTCTATCCACTTTACAAATGAAGGTTGTCAGTCCATTGATCTATCCACTTTATAAATGGAAGTTTGTCTTCCCGTTGATCTATCCACTTTATAAACGAAAGTTTGTCAGTCCGTTGATCTATCCACTTTATAAATGGAAGTTTGTCAGTCCGTTGATCTATCCACTTTATAAATGAAAGTTTGTCAGCCCGTTGATCTATCCACTTTATAAATGAAAGTTTGTCAGCCCGTTGATCTGTCCACTTTATAAATGAAGGTTGTCAGTCCGTTGATCTGTCCACTTTATAAATGAAAGTTTGTCTTCTCGTTGATCTATCCACTTTATAAATGGAAGTTTGTCAGTCCGTTGGTCTATCCACTTTATAAATGAAGGTTGTCAGTCCGTTGATCTATCCACTTTATAAATGAAAGTTTGTCAGTCGTTGATCTATCCACTTTATAAATGAAGGTTTGTCAGTCCGTTGATCTATCCACTTTATAAATGGAAGTTTGTCTTCCCGTTGATCTATCCACTTTATAAATGAAAGTTTGTCAGTCCGTTGATCTATCCACTTTATAAATGCACTGTTTTTTTTTATTGTTATTTCACAATTTGTAGAAATTGCTTTTGGTTTTGTTTGAATTGTCCATTCTGAATTGATTTCTCTGTAATAAATCTTCTAAATATGACAGATTTCGGATAACCAGGAACAGCAAATTATACGAATATTAAATTGGGGATGACTTTGAAGACGGATGTTGTTATTGGCAGATCAGCTCTGTGAACTGACAAAGATGGAGTTTTTGTGTTAGTTTGACTTATTGTCACTCCATGAATCATCCTAATGCAGTTTATAGACATTTGGATATTGGGTATTTGACATTATAAAGCTTGCTCTTAATTATAAAATAAACTATGCCTGGCATGGGGGCATATTTCAACACTACCCCTACCCTCTCTCACTGCTACACCACTTAATCCCTAACCCTTGCAAACTCGAGTAACAATTTATTATCGTTCATGATTTCTGTAACTTGAAATCTTCCTGTTTTAAATTTCACCCAATTTAAGGAATATTCGTTTTTACCTGAAAATTGATGGTGAAAATTTCTCTATTTTGCCTTTTTTTCATTCCTTAAATCTTCGATATTGATTGACATGTCATTCATTCATGGAAATGGATCCTCACTGATATGACTCATATAAGTCATGTCAGAATACAAAAGGTATTATTTAGTAGCTTTCATAAGTAATGTGATTTTCAGCTTTATGGTTGGTTGACATTAGTTGTCAGAATAGACAAGTACTCATATTGGACAGGATGTAAGATTGGGCAGGATGTCAGGTCAGATAAGTTGTCAGAATAGACAAGTTGTCATCTTGGGCTGGATGTCAGATTGGACAAGTTGTCAGAATAGATATGTTGTCATCTTAGACAGGATGTCAGATTGAACAAGTTTTCAGATTGGACAAGTTGTCAGATTGGAGAACATGTCGGACTGGACAAGTTGTCAGGAAAGGCAAGTTATCAGATTGGATAGCATTTTAGATTTAGCAGGCTGTCATCTTTGACAGGTCGTCAGATTGGGCAGGATGTCAGATTGGACAAGTTGACAGAAAACACAATTTATGAGATTGAACAGGATGTCAGATTGGGCGGGAGTTTAGATTGACTTAATTGTGAGATTGGACAGGATTTTAGATTGGGCAAGTTGTGAGATCGGATAGGGTTTCAATTTGAACAAAATATAAGAATGGACAGGATTATAGATTGGACAAGTTATGAATTTGGGCAGGATATCAGATTGGACAGGTTGTCAAATTGGACTGAACGTTTAGTTAAACAGATGTTGAAACATCCACTGGTTATAATAAATAGGTATACTTTTACTTTAACTGTGGAATAACCTCAAAGGAAAGCTATATATTGATATCTTGAATTCAATTTAGGATAATTGTGACACTTCAAGAAGAAAGAGATAATGAATCACCACTTACAAAATTTACACAACATGACTAAACATATGTCCTAAAAATGTGATTGGAACTCTTCAATTTTGAGAATGAATTTAAATCAAAACCCATTCTGCCACTATCTTTCCATTTCTCCTCTCATCTTGAAGCGTTTTTCTCTCTTGCCATTGTTCCCCTATATCAAAACGTTGCTATCACCCAGATCAGGCAAAGCTTTTCACACAATGTGCCTGCATTATCAGTGTCTAAAACAGCTCAAGTTAATAGACGAAAATCCATTATTCCAAAGTAACGTGTTATATTACTCAAGTTAAACAGATTAAACGCTCAACATAAATTTATCAGTATTTCCACATCTTCTGATTTTTCAAATATCAGATAATTTGGTAAACCTCCAATTTTATGTTTTAAGAGTCTCCCCTGGTCCGTATGAGTATTGTGGATGATAAGAGGATAATCACAGGATCTGCCAGTCAGTTCCCCGTTACAACAGGAGACGAATCTGTCCCTGTCCACCGATGGTGTGATTATTAAAATGTGTCATGTGACGGGTTACTGGCTTCCTTTATTGTGCACATCCCTTTAACAACCAGATTGGTGATAGATTGTCGAAACCCTCGCAAAAACAATGGAAGCTCTTGCTACTCAGGATAAGTGTGAACATTTTTGTACTTTGCCAGGGTTCCATTTCAGTTAGTCATCTTGAAATCAGATTTTTTTCAGTTGTAGAAAAAAAATAAATAAAAAAAGAAACAAAACAAAACTCGTAAGCTTAACGGTTTTAAAGTTTATGGGTCTTTTGTGACGACAAAATTGCAGCTTCTCATGATGTTCTCCTATTTCTTTTGTTTCGCCTGATGTTTGTAAGACAACACGCTAGATCATAATAGATTGTCACTGATATTGATTGTAACAGTTTTATCCAGTTCATCGCCATGTACAAAATAACGGGGCTTGCGGTACGCTTCCTGTTTTTATCAGATCTCACCCAAACCATACACCCAGCTATCAATAGAGGTGCTACCTTGTGTAACATATATCAATGCACAGACTAAGGACGACTCATTCAGGTGTAACGATTAATCGGGGACGATAACGCCTCCTTTGTTTACTGATTTGCGACAAACCATTGAGCTGTTTATGTCTATATTTCTGTCAGAAAATTTTTCCCTGGTTTAGAGTGAAGTTGTGATGAAGGGGTGAGAGGGTTTATTCAACGGGAAAATATAAGAGGATATCTATCTAACGTTTAAGGTAAGAGAACATTACATCATAACTCTTAGTTTTAAGGAAGGCTTCATCTTAACTTGGTGGTATTTTTATTGACAAGGGAGGACAAATCAGTCTTTTAGCAAATGAGGAAAGGGGCAAAATATTGAATCTAAATGAAGGAAGAAAAATGTCATTTTTTCTAATAATGGGATTTATAAGAGTGTTGTTACTGGGAAGACATTTTATAACTTAAATGATAGATTTAAAAGGTTTTACTTGTAAGTTGAAATAAATGATATCTTAAACTTTTGACAAGAGAATTTTCACCTTTAATTGATAATGATGTTGACAAGTGTTTACCTGTGAGTAAAAATGAATTAGTCAGGATTCTTGTGTCAGTAGGTAGTTCTGACGACAGAGATCCTTTATCAACAGGCAACTGATGGTGGAGCCCCCTGGTGTGTATCATCGTTGGATGTTTGTTACTCTAAACAGTGGTCAGTGGGGAGGTTTCCTAATGGACTGACTGTGTAAACAAACAGGTAGTCTGGAAAGGAATGCCTGCAATGTATTGCCAGTGTTGTTTTAGTGTCGTCTATGGGTTGTTACATAACGATAACAAGATACCTAGACTATCTCATCACAATACAATAATTATGCACATTACCGAGGCAAATATCTGTCAAAGTTACACAATCCACTGGTTTCAATATCCAACATTTTGTTTCCTTAGTTTCAGATTCATTTTCCATCTACCACCCTCCATCTTAAAGAAAACAATTGGTCTGAAACCCCAACAATGTCATGAATTCAGTTTCGGAGACAGATTCCAGAAAGTCCATTGTATTATGACAATGGAGCTGCGAATATTGGTGCCAGTTCAAACCCCTTTACATAGCAGATATGAATTCCAATCCAACACATGGTGCTATGTATGATTGTTACTATATGTTACAGGACAGAGGGCTGGTCATATTATTGATGGAGGTATATCTACGAGGGTAGAGAGATCAGACAACCGACCATAGACCGTCTGGACCAATCACCAAACTGATTGGACATATTTACTGGACAATCCTACCAGGTCACTTCCTATCCCTGGAAGATCAGAAAACCTGAATCCACAGTGAAACACATTACATGAACACCCTTCATCTCTTGACATGGAAAATTGAAATCTGAGATTTGATGTAATGGTTTTTGATACAAACCAATATTGGAATTCATAAGGAACCAATTTTACCAGGAATACAGTTTATCATTGCTGCCAACTTTCCCGCAGTTATCGTAAGTTTACATCTATATTTATATATATTTCAATCTGTCAGTGTGTTCTATTGCTTTGGTACAATATGGGAGACATGGGTTGTTTGCATCCACTACTTACTTCATAATAAAACAAAATCTATAGAATTAGAAATCTTAAGAAACTGCTTAGTTATGAAGCAGTTTTCTCAACAGATTTCATCTTTTCTTGTGCAACAACTTAATCATTTATTAGATTTCGTTTAAACCAGGACAAAATACTTGTACACCTGGAAAGAGAATTTATTTCTACTTTTTGAGTTCAAGGAATTTTCATGCATTTTTAATGACATATTTTAAAGATTTTTATTTATTGAAAACTGTCTTAAAATTATGTGTGCTTTAAGTGACACATTTGACGGCAATTACAATAACGCAGAAATTTAGTCTTATTCTGAAGGAGTTACTGAGGGACAATAAAGTTCATGATCTAGACTATAGACAATGTCGATATATTATCAATTCTCGGTGGAGCATTCTGTCAGAGAATATGTGAAAGTTGAAGTTTTCTTTTATTGGGAAAAGCCTTTAAAATTCTGTTTTACAGTGGAAAGCTAGAGTATGTTTGAGTACACAGCCTGTAATTAGTATTGACTTGACTTGGCCTCTGAGACCTAAGAACCAGTGAAATTGTTATCATACACTCCTGAATAGTGTACCAAACCTAGAAATTATGTACATGTGTTTTAACCCAGAAAGTACAAACCTAGATATCACTGATGTTCTGATTATTAGAAATCTTAGACAGATGAATGTTTATTTTGCAGGAAACATACAATTTATATTGACCAGTGATACTTTAGGTTGTCTGTATGACCTTGTCACTGTTCTCAAGTTGAGACAGTAACCTAGCAACAGTTTTATTTTAGTTGCACACTATTCACACATATTTCCCTTTGTTTGATGCCAATAACATTTTTTTTTCTAGAAATATCTTCAATTTTTCATGTGGTTATGTCTCTGAGTAATGGAATGGTACAGTGTACATATGAGGAAAGTACAGATTTATTGCCCTTAGTTGACTATGTCTATTGCATTTTGTCATATACTATGTTTCCTTATACAGTTAAAGCACCTGGTTATGATGATGAGAAGTCATATGTCAAGTCATCCAGTCAAGTACATCTGTTTCTTGTCATATACAGAGTTTGGGCCCCTTTTTTTTGCGATGATACAAATAATTATACTTTATGAAAATAAATAATATGATAACAGATATTCACTGCATTGTTTCATCATGTCAATTAGTGCCCAGACATATAAAAACAGATCCTGTATAGACAGTCGTCTGCTGCATCCACAGAATGAGGTCAACACCAAGGTTAGATAAATCCTATTTCATTCCCTTGGGAGCCCTTTACTAAACTTCAGCTTGCGATAGAACAATAAAGTCTGATTATGTTAGAATCTATTAGGCCCCAGTTGTTCAACATTTCAAAATTAGTCATATGAATATTGTCTACAACAACTTACCAGCAATTTTTCAATGCTCCCTGAAAATTTAGTCATATAGCATACAGTCAGCACCTTGTTTTTTATATATAACACATGATGATACATATTGATAAATAGTAGGTTTATTTTTCAAATTTTCACAATATTTTCTTAATTTCTTGGTTCATTAAGACTTTCAGGCAAATTTCATCGTTGAAACATGTAATGTGTATGAATGCGGAGCTGTGTCATTTATTTGCCAACCATTTTCAGATGGCTAAAATTGCCCTTTTGTCCAGGGTGGTCAGCCGGCTGTCCTCAAACAATTTCTCTGTTATTACTATATTTTGACAAGAGCGGTATGGATCATTTTCAGATTCCCTGTTTCCCTGTGCTTATTAGTTGTTCTATTTGGGGAGTGATCTATAAAACAATGTGATTGCCAGGCGGCCATCTTCAAATGAATTTCATAGACATATGAATGCCAACAGCTAATGAAATACAGGCAAAGGCACGGAAATGCAGTACTGCACTTTGTTGAATTTACTTGTATTTCCATGGCATTCATATGTCCAGGAACTTAGTGCAGTTCAATGTTGCATAATCTATCATTTTCAGTTTGCATCTAATTATAAGAACAATTTGTCTACATTACTGTCAAACAATTTCTATGCCATTGTCAGTTCATGAGCTGTAGTAATCCACAGCTGACTTGGGAAGGTTACATGGCTATGATAATGAATCTATTGTTTCAAAGTGTAGAAGCTAAATTGTTTAAAAAAAACCCTGCTTCTATGATGCCATTTTAACTCGGAACTCAGAAGATAAAATGTTCTTGTCTCAGATTAAAAAAGAAAACTTCTAGGCAATTAACACAAGTTCTTAAAACTTTGACGCATATTTAAAACAAATGTGATATACGTTATATATCGGAGGTGAAGAAACTTTAATTTGCTACAACTTGAATTCAAACATAAATGTTACAAGTTTTCAGATATGATATAGAGTATATATTGATTGTAAGGTTTTAGTGTCTTTTACAATATGTCAAAAAGGAGCCAGATTCCTGTTTCATCTTATATTTTAGTGTTGAAAGTTTGGAAATTCAATTTTTAACTTTTACTGGTGCTCATCAAGTTTCGAGTTGAATACAAAATATTGACTGTAAATTAAATTCAGAAACAATAAAACTTTTGAGCTATGGCTTCTCTGGGGCTTTCAAGGTTGAAGTGACATTTCCGATAATACTGAAAATCATTTCATTTTCATTTATTGGTTTCTGAGTAAATGTTTATTTTCCTCAGATGGGGTTTTCTGGAATCTTTATATGCGACATCATATCACCATGAAGAAAAGCTAAACACATACCAGGAATCCTCCGAGGGAAATAACTTTTTTTTATTTCCTGTTTTTTTGTTTGGTTTTTATTCTAAATGAAAAATTGTGTTATGCTTCCTGTGGATTATTGGTGCCATATTATTTTTTGTGAGACGAAATCCTTATAAAGATGAAAGATGTTATTTGATCTTATGTCATAAGGTCATGTGTATGTGGAGTAAGGATAGAGGGGACTAGCATAAATTTTGTCACTTAAAAGAAACCACAATGATTTGGCTGTTTTGTCTGAATAATGGCTCGGAGTTTGTATTTATTTCTTATAAATTCTTAAAGAATATAGTTCTTACAAGAGCTTACAAATGATTTTGTTGCAAAAATCTGATAGAAAAGAAATTTCTAGACGTTGCATAAGAAATGGAACCTTTCAGAAACATTGATTTGTCACGAAGATTACTTACAAACAAGGAATATGTAGCGATATTTTTTCTAAGAGTCACTGAGGAGCCTGGTACCCTAGTCTCAATCAAGGAACTGAATTCTCCCTGATTTACTTACAATCTGAAACTGAGCTCTCCCTGTCACATCACTTCAATTCAGTTTTATTCTTTATCAAGAAAATTCTTTTTTTTTTCAAAACTTCACTATCGATTAATTAATTGGAAAGAGGTATTTTTTAAATATTTTTAAAAAAAATGTTCTAAAATTTCTTTGCATTAAAATTCTGAATATTATTCTTCAAGCGTTCTAAAGCTGATGGCAATCTAATCAAATTGAAAGCCTGAGTTTTCCTGAAAATTCTACCATATTATGTGATAACATTGTCGCTGGTTGGATAATTTGAGTGAAAAAAATAAATGTTAAAAAAAAAAAAAATGAAAAAATCAGATTAATGATTCTCTTAATGCCTAAGTCAAGAAGATAACGATAATGATCATGTAATTTAATGTCATTTCAATTCCAAGTTTGCTATGGATAAATATAAAAGAACAGATAAAGTCATTGTGATGATAAGCCAATGGGATGGTTGTCTCTGCATGACACAAAAAACATCATCTAGACCTATACATACCGTCATCAAAAATAAAATTTTCCCAACAAAGAAATATTTACACTACAGATCAGGGTATGTGCTTCACTGCCATATTGATGTTATGTAAATGTGCTACATTGCCAGAAGTATTAAAATGAAGGAGGTCTTCAGCACGAGTGATGAAGCTGTAGGGGAGTATGAGAAATGGAGAATTCAATTAGTAATGTCCTGGGGACTTTATTGGGAAATTATGGACGGCCTTCACACAATTATATAGATTTAATCTCTACATGTTCTGAGAATTGAATATCCAGCACTTATATCAGATTACAAAGGCGGTGTTTCTTCTCCGATTGATCAACTTTCTCTTGATAAAAAGTTCATCTGTGATCCTGAAAATTCTGTTTAAATTTACCATCTAAAGGATGCAACACATTAGAATCAAATTTATTTTCTTTGTTTACAAGACTTGAAATGTGTTTTAAAAATGTTAAGCAATGTGATCATGATTTATTCATAAACAATTAAATAAAGATGATATTTCTTTCTAAAATATTGAGTATAGGTCCTACATTACAAATAATCAAATCTTCATTGTATCCCATTGTTCATAAAAGGAGTTCAGAGTTTAAATCAGTATTGAGAAAATAAAGTATGAAATAACTGTGTTTGTTAAAAAATGGAGAATTTAAGTTGTTTTTATCCATGAACGTTCAAACTATGAAATGATTTTGATTCAGCTTAATGTAAAAATTCTCGTGGATGATTTTAGTATGAATGGTGTATCAATGTTTAAATTTCTTGATTCGCAAACAATTTGTAAGGTTGTCCTTGAAGAAAAAATTTAGGTATAACTTGTCTACCAAAAAATGGAATTAGAATTTCATTGTGTATTGTATTCTTAAGGAATACAAATATACTATGCGAAAATTGTTGAGTCACATCCTTCCAAACACAGGATCTCTTTTTGAGAAATTCAAAACCCAAAAGATCAAAGTGTACAATAAAGATATTTTTATCTTGGTAAAATGCTAAAGAAAGAAAGAAGGTTGGGATGGAGGTTGGGGAAGGAATATTCTTCAATTGAAAAATCAGCCAGACTGTTTTAAACTGGATGCTATCAATTTTAGTGACTGGAATGGATGTTAAAGACTATTTTTAAATTTTAATGGCTTTAGATGGTAAATATATATTTCCATCACAAAACTTGTGTACCATATGACTCAGAGGGATGTACCATCTGTTTCTGTTGGCTTGTGGAAAATTTCTTCCTTCTTTTGGAATAGAGCACTGGACTGGAAATTTTGTAATCCTGACCTGGTTAAATTCCTTATGAAAGTGCTAAGGAAGGGTAACCACATTTGGCATGCAAGTACATAGGAACTGTGGTAGATAATTCTCCCTGGAAGTCTCACTACATTGTGTTGCTGAGACCCTCCTCCCTCCACCCCCATTTCTTTTTGAGCAGAAAGCAAGGAACACAGGTTCCTATTGATTTGGGGGCTCTTGTAAAATAAGTGGATTCCTCACTTAGAACACAAGGTGAAAGGCCTAGCTAAAACATAAGATGATCACTGCTGATCACCCTAACAGTTCTTAAACCATAAATCTCAGATCTTCATCTGCAATTTAAGCCTGACTCTCTAACAAGGTAGAAATTGCAATTTCTGGTCATTCTTTCAAGCTAGCATGGTTGTACTTTTAAAAAGAAAAAAAATCACACACAGAAAATAAACTTATTCTGTTTGGTTTCTCAGCACTAGGATGAATTCTCTGGAGGACAATTCATAGTACATCTAGGAGCGGTTAAATAGTACATGTACCAGATTTATCCTGCAATATGCCCAGGGAGAGGGAGGGGGGGGGGAGGGAGGGCAACACATTATACTTCTTTCTCAAAGTCTGGAGATGGGCTTGTTACAAGAAAATGAAATTGCATAGGTACATTAGTTTAATCAATAGTAATATTAATATTGTAAGGCTTTTATCATTGAAGCATGAAAGCCTCCTTTTTTGGGACAGCTGTGATGGTATATTGGTAGTCATTGTCGCTGATGGGAGATCAAGGTGCCTTCTATTATCTAACGTTGTTATTGATTGGTTGATCAAGTAAGTAATAGCAAACAGTGTAATTTTTTAATAAAAAAAATTCAAGGACTGATTTATAACACTGGTCACAAATTTGTTCCAGCATCAAAAACACAACTAAAGGATACTACAATAGAATTACCCTAAATTCACTTCCTTTTTACATCAGAAATAAAACTTGAACATAAAAATTTTAGTAAGCTTAAGATAGACACCATTTTCCAGACGACTGGAGACAGACGAATGTAAATTCTGCTGTATAATGGAACAAAATGAATATAAAAATCAAAATGGTTGATGCAAAATAAAGAACTTTCATGTTCTCCCAGCAATAGAATTAGAATAAACTAATAAATAAGGATATTTGTTGATTTCTACAAAATAGCAAAAAAAATACCTGAAGACATTAATGCCCACCTCTATCATTAAGTATATTTATGTTTGTCCGAAAGGAAAAGACAAAAGTTTTCAAAATTAATGTTCAGATTTCAGACATCAATGGTTCATTGTGCCATAACTGATTTAACTATTTTTTGTGTTGTTTGGAGAGTATGATATTTTGAAACAATGAGAATATAATTGTTAAGTGCCAGCATGAAGTGTAAAAGTCCTTCAGGCCTCAGAAGTCAGAGAACAATGTTAATTAAACTCATTTGTTTCAAAAGCACTGTTAACTTTACCGGTCAAATGATATGAATGATTTTGATGTCCTTGCCATCTTACTAAGTAGGCGGGTCTATAATGTTACCTATGCCGTGTGTACTCTGTACGTCCCACCCCCCTTGTTGGATTCTGTTCTGAATCAAAGTCAGATCATGAAAGCTCATGGAAACAAGGATATTGATATTTTATAAACATTTGCTAGTTTGTATTTTTTAGCTATTGAAATTTGTAATGAAATCTACATGTATCACAATCTATTGGTTCTGAACAAGATACATAAAAATGCTTTTTTATTTCATTTTGTAGCACATTTTCAAATTTGTGAAAAAATTGACGATATGGCCATATGTGCTTCATCTAAGCAAGTTAGCTTATATCATTTCATTTATTATGAAACAAATTAAATTCAAATTCATTCTAAATAACAAAGATTGAAGTGCATTAGAGGTAAGTGGAGTGGGGTTTTGAGGTTATATTTTTTTTTTAAACACAGGTAATTGAACCCCGGAAACCTGGGATAATGACGATCAGGTGCTTTATCATCTTGTATGCTAGACACCTTGTGTACTTTTTTTTATGGGTTCAGGCATTACTTTAGCAACCTTCGTATTTAGGAATTCTGTTACGTCATGTGATATATTCTACACAGTCAAACCAATAAACAATTAAATTGAAGGAGATTTTTGCTACGAAGTTACAATGACCCATTCATGTATATATTTCGTACAATTTGCCAAGTATGATTAATAAATTTCAGATTCAGGAAATTAAAAACGTGATATATAACACGTTTATTTTTCTTTTGATCAATCAAGAGATTAAGGTATCATATTATTGCGTGTTAAATATTTCTACTTTCATTATGTGAAGGGATTCTTTGTGTAAGTTGAAAGTGTTTCGATGGAAATGATACTTTTTAATAACGTTTCAAATGAATACAAAGCTTTTTGGATCCGATGTGGATCTCAAGTTTTCTCATTGTCCAGGTGTAAATCGTAACAGGTGGAACTTCAACAAAAGACTAACAAGCACCCTTTTGTCCACACAAACAAGTTCCTTGGGCCATTCTACTCAAATATCTCTTTAACATTGCACCAAAATCATAGTTCAAGCACACATGCTCAAAGTATTGTCAACTTGAGATATAACCATGCAGATACAACTCTCGTTTTTAATTTTTTTATGGGACACTTTTACTAAGAGGATAATATTGAAACTTGTTGTGGGTTGGTATATGGTTTACATCTTCTATAAAATATGATGATATATCTAAGGTGAAAAATTGTCTGCTATTCTTAGAGCTAATACAAGATTTAAAATGCTTGGAATGGAGAACTCAAGACTACCATTTCTCAAAACATCAATATAACAATGCTTCAGGGATGATAAATCTTTGTGTGTATATAGATTTTAATTAAATTTGTCTGTCTGACTAAAAAACAAAATAGAAAAATCTGAAAATGTTTCTTTATTATTGCTAAACATGGAATCAAAAATCTTTCCTGTTTTTTTTTTTTTTTTTTGTTAACCCAGTAGAGTTTTGAGGACTTCCAATAATATACAGTAGGATACTTAGTGTTGTGTAAGGTATTGAAAGGGACAAGAAAGGCTCCTGTATGTATCTGAGTGGTTGCCTGAGCATATAGTGTTCCACAGAAAATGTAGGAGACCACATCGTGTGAAAATTCTTCATGGACCGTGAAAAATGACAGTGTGTGTAGCTTGTGGGCAGTATTTTGTAGTACACTAGTAATTACAAGGGAAGAGCAGTGAAGCTTGTAATGATGTAAGCACCAGATTAGAGTGAGTCCTTTTAGAGCACAGGGAAATAAATTTGCGATAGAGACAGAAAAAAATAAAGAATAATAGAAAATGTTAAATTAAAACTAAATTTCAAATTCTATTATATAAATTAAAACTCAAATTTTAAGAATTTGAAAAATGCAATTTTTTCTTAAAAATTTCATTTTGAATATTTAAAACATGAGTTAAAATAGGCTTCAAT
This sequence comes from Ylistrum balloti, assembly GCF_031769215.1. NCBI lineage: Eukaryota > Metazoa > Mollusca > Bivalvia > Pectinida > Pectinidae > Ylistrum > Ylistrum balloti. The sequence goes on from NW_026781917.1 coordinate 1,350,690, forward strand.
AGATTTTCATTCATGAACTTGATATATTTGAGAAGAAAAAGGGTTGGAATGATTACAGATAGAAAGTGGGAGAAAAATGTTAGAATCAAGTTAAAACAAATACAAGAAAGAGGGAATGTGTTTTAAGACAAAAACTGGAATTTGAAGATAAAATATTAGAAAAAACTTCGAATGGAAGAATCTAGGGGAAAATTTAGTACCCAGGAAGGAAAGCGGACACTAAAGCTATCAACACACTCTACTTTTTATTCAGTTTGGGAGATAAAACCTCTGATAATAAACAAAAAACTGTGGCCTTTAAACAACACTGCAGATAAAGGAAAACAGTTTGTTGACTTATTACAAGTCTTTTTTTCGATTTGTTTTTATTAAATAAAAGAAAGTTAAGTCTTTGAAAATCACGTGATTTTGATTTAAAGTTGTATAAAAAGAAAAACAAATTAGTTTGCCCTCTGAAACAACAGATAATACATATCATTATAAAGATAAAAATGGTGGTAACAATCATTTAAAACATTGTAAAAACTGGTCTGGTGCCAAATTAGCTGAGGGCCTTGGTATATATCTAGCAGAGACTGATCCATCAATGTACATAAAAAACAATATCCAATATGATGTTTGGTGGAAATTGTGCCTAATTACAGAAATTGAGATGAGGAAATTGATGCATTATACAGCAAATCAAAATTAAATAGCAGATATGGAAACAGATTGTTCCGAAACAAGAGTTTTACATTTTTAGAATGATGTTCATTTCAGCTATAGACACTATGAGCTTTAAATAGAACTAAAACCCAAGCTTGCTGCTGTGTTGTGGATGTTAGATAATCATTTTGAGCCTAGTGAAGAGATATTGCTATGTGCTAAGAGTCATCTGAACTAGGTATTATATACACACTTTCACTGTTATGAATTCAAAGTATGCATGCTTTTCATTATTTCAGCAGGTGAATTAAATTTTTTTCTCTGGTTTAACATAAACCATCTTTTAGCTTCTGAAGATAGGTAAACCTCAGTTCTGATCAGTTTTGTTATGCTTGGAATCACAGATTGGAAATATAACCCACACAGCTTGGCTTCTCTTTGACTTTAATGAGGATAAAATACTTAGCACATGGCAGGCCTATGTTCATTATGCTATACTAGGGCCCTATCTCTATGTTAAACTCCAACTGTGTGGCTATCGGGGCCCTTCCATTGGCTGTTAGACCAAGGGGGAGGTATCACAGCTATCATCACGGCCTTGTGTCGGTAAATACAGGCACATGGGTTCAGGTAATTACAGCTAGAGAACTTTTCAATGGAGAGACACACACTCCAACCATACAGGACCCTGGGACCAGTATTGTCACTTATTACAAATATGTGAAGAGAAAATTGAATTTAATGATCTGGGAGTATTTCACTTGCTAGGTTCATGTGGAGTATAGGAACTTTTTGAAAAGACAGCGTGCAGTGTTTTGATATCAAAGAGAGCTCTGAAGTGCAAAAGCGAAAGCAGTGTGTATTTTATTGTACAAACAGAACATGCTGCTGCTGACATTTGCTGACAGGTGTAATAGGGTTTGTTTATATACTTAATGGTCAATATTTATCTTACATTACATTACAGGAATTCAACTGTGGAGTGACCAGATAGCTGTATGATAGCTAGCATTGACTGACCAGTGAGGTGGAAACAGATATTTAAAAGAGTCAAACCCCTGCAGGCACAGTGATATGGATTTTGTCAGCTAATGAAAAAGAGATCCTAGGCACAGATACAGCTGAACTAGGGATGGTATAGGAAGTGTTTAAAACAAGAGGCCCTGATTCATACCTGTCGGGGAATGTGATTATAACAGTCACTACTGGACACAGGTGGTTATCTCACTGGACACTGGTCATCTAACAACGGTCATTTTGCGCATGTCATCTGACACGATCAGTGTTGGGTGATGTAAATTCTAACGTCAAAATTTCTTTTTGTTTTATAATCATGGAATCTATTTGTGTTTCGGAGCTTGTTGTGATGGTTTTTATGACATTGTGGTATTCGTCTGCTGTGGTTTTGGGCCAGGGTGTTGAGTATTATCTTCCAGAAGGTGATCAAACCGACCGTTTCATTGGCAACGTAGCATCGGATGCTCGACTCCAGGAGGTTGTAGATGATGCGGAATTCCATAACTTACGATACAGTTTCCTCACAACGGGTAGTGAGTATGCTTCTCTTTTCTCTATAGACGAACATTCTAGTTTTTTATACACTGTTGGAGCGTTAGATAGAGAAACAATATGTGAGTTCTCTCCCCTATGTGTTGTATCTCTTGATGTAGCAGCTCAGTCCACCATGAGAAGCTTCTTCAAAAAAATAAAGGTGACCATTTTTATTGAAGATATTAATGACAACGCACCTATTTTTGACAAGCCTTCAATAAGTTTGACCATTTCTGAGGCTGTGTTAGTGGGAACATCTATCACAATTGATGGGGCCAGAGACCGCGATACAAGTGAGCAATATTCTCTCCATTCCTACAATGTCACACCGAGTACTTCGCCTTTCTCCATCAAATTTTTGAAAAACTTGGATGGTACCTCTATTGTCCAACTGATGGTGAAGGAACCTCTAAACAGAGAAGTACAGGATTTTTATCAAATAACTGTCATTGCCAAAGATGGTGGTTCCCCTCCCAAATCAGGAACTCTCCAAGCAAATATCTCCATCTCTGACATAAATGACAATTCACCAGCTTTTGGTAGCTCCTCCTACAACATCACTGTGCGTGAAGACATTAATGTTTCCACAGTGATAATGGTAGTTTCAGCATCAGACAAGGATCAGGGTCGAAATGGGGAGATAATCTACAGGCTAAGTCCGCACCAGGAAGTGACCAATCTACAACATTTCAGTATCAACAATCGGACCGGTGAGCTCTCTGTGATCAAACCCATCCAATATGTACCTGGTCAAGTGTACAAAATCATTGTAGAAGCAAGCGATAGAGGTGACCAACCCCTGACTTCTCAAACGTTTGTCCATGTATCAGTCATTGATGTTGGAAACAGTCGTCCAGTCATTACAACTAATCTCCTTAGCGGCCTTGACATTGCAAAGATCTCTGAATTTGCTGACCTTGGAGCTGTTGTTGCTCATATCGCAGTGGAGGACCCAAACTCGGGACGAAATGGTGAGATTGACTGTTGGGCTGAAGCAGATGCCTTTGCTTTACAGAGACTTGATGCTAAAGAGTTCAAAATTGTTGTCAGTGAGAGTCTTGACAGAGAAATACGAGAACAACATGAGGTCAAGGTCACATGTCAAGACAATGGTACTCCGCCTTTGAACGACAGTGACAGTTTCATTGTGATAGTTGATGATGTGAATGACTCAACTCCTGTATTTTCACCGCTGTCCTACCATGAGGAAGTTTTCGAAAATAATAATTTCGGAGAAGTGCTGGTTCAAGTACATGCTTCAGATGGTGATATCGGCCACAATGCCATGGTGCTGTACTACAGTCATCCTGACAACCATTTTGTCAATGTTGAAGCCTTGTCAGGGATTATTAGGGCTAATATGTCATTTGATCGCGAAACTACTCCCACTATCGAATTTGAGGTACTTGCCATCGACCAAGGCATACCTGCCAAGACTGGTACCGCCACTGTGACCTTGACCATCAAAGATGTTAACGATGAAGCACCTATGTTCAGTAAACCAGTTTTTGTGTTTGAAATCTCCGAAAACAAACATGCTGGAACAAATGTGGCTCAAATCGTTGCGACAGATCGTGATGAGGGAGACAACTCTAAAATTGCTTACTCCATTGTATCAGGCCAAAATCAGAAGATTCCATTTTTCCTTTTTCCTAATGGACAAATAAAAAGTGATCAAGAACTTGATCGGGAAGAACAGAGTGTTTATGACTTCATTGTCCAAGCTGAAGATCTGGGACGACCATCAAAAAACAGCTCAGCACGTGTGAAAGTTATGGTTAGGGATGAAAATGATAATGTGCCAGTTATCACAGCTCCTAGTACTACTAATAACAGCATATCTCTTTCCTTGAACACTGAGATAGGAACAAGAATCACAATCATTAGAGCATTTGACTTGGATGAGAAAGAGAATGGATTAATCAGATACTTTATTACACAACGAAATGATTCAGACTTGTTTGAATTAAATGAAAAAACAGGATCACTGATTTTGAAAAGGAAAATTTCACAGAAAGCTGGAGAAACCATAGTATTGGATATCATGGCTTCAGATCAGGGGAAACCACGACTCACGTCAACACGGATGTTATTTATAAAAATTACCTCCCCTACTTATTTTACAGACACCATACAACGAAATGTCATCATTGTCATTATTTTATTGGCTGTCACAGCCATTTGTTCAGCCGCCATTATTATAATAATTTGTGTCTTACGACGAAATGATCGTGAAAGGAAAGACAAAGAAAAGGAGATATATAAGCAGGCAACATCATTGGAGGGCGGTGTCAGTGTTTTTTCTCTCCCCGGTGATGATTCCACCCTGGGGGAGAAAAAGAAAAAAAAGGAAGTGAGTTTTTCCCTTGATGATGAAGATATGCTTCAAATAGCAGACCCAAATCAACTCTCTGCAAAAAACAACAACCTGGGATTGGAAAAGCCTTTCGAAGTAAGTGTAATTTTCTATTTTCATTTTGAAAAGTATATTTTAATCCATCATACATCCATTAAAGAATGCCATTCAACTTTTGTAAGCAGTTTCTATTGACAGTTTTTATACTTATCAATCAACTTCACTGAGAAAAGCCTTTGAAGAAATTTGTGTGATTATCTATTTACAGTTTCAACTATAATCCATCAAAACTTTTTATAGTGTTCTTCTTACAGCAAAGACTACCTTGGAAAATCTCATTTAAGATATAGTCTACAGAATTTTGTATAAAAAGAAAAAAACAATGTTATCAAGATCAACTTTTCCATCATGTTTTTATCAGTTCTGTCTAAGAGAACAGCTTTTTCTGGAAATATCATTTGACTAGGCAAGGCAAGTAAAATTTTCCATGACTGACCAATTTCGTGTAGTAAATGTTCCAAGGTTTTGCATTGAATCTGCAGCCAACCTCTTTAAAAAAAATAATGCTGTCATTTTAATATAAGATAATTTCAAAGTAGAAAATATCATTTCTTTCAATTATGTTTAAATCAAAGTATTATAATTGATTAATTAGTAATTAAGTTAACAATGATGGTATATCTTGATTGGTAATATGATATTTTGTTATCAAATATTAAGGGAATTTACTGTACAATATTTGTTCCAATTTATACCTTTGGGAGAGCATAAGAAGTCAGATCTTTACTTTGTTCAATCCATCATATAATTATTTATTCATGGAAAACATCAAAAATTCTATCCATCCCCTCTTTGACCTAATGACCCTTAGACTCTCAATGGAATTTGATAAAAGAGAATTTATTTTTCTGGTGTTGAATGTACAACGCGAGGTGAATTTTGCATAGTGGTATTGAAATTAGGAGTTAATTACCTATGATAAGTTTTTTTCATCTTTCAATATAAATATCTTGAAAAAATGTAGAATGCCATCGTATCGGTTCACTGTTGGTAATTTGTTGCAATTTTATTAATCAAAGTTGAATTCAACATGATTTATTTTTTATCCTGTATTTTCAATTCAAGATTTACAATTAGTAGGGTGAAATAATGAGGAAGATGGGGTTTTTTTTGTTGCCATGAAAGCACTTTGATATTGACACTTAAACATGAAAATAAATGACAAAATATCTGATCATTCAACAATTTAAATATATTTCTTGAGAACAGCTAAAGTGTCAAACAGCATGCACTTTAGGAAAGCCTATCAATACATCAGGGACTCTAACACAAACAGGGTCCTGAAACAGACACATTTGTTTTGGTAGTTGCTACAGTAATGACATTTTGGGGCAAAATGACACGCCAATAGTGTGCTATTATCTCCATAATTTTTATAAACGACTCTTGTTTGCAAGTATTAACGTAGAAATAATGAAATCAAACTTGCTGTTCCTGAAAATTGTGCTTAATTCCTGAGTAAACAGATCTATAATTTTATCCAATGTAAGGAATTATTGTTTTTCCTAGGATTTGTTGTCATGAATATAGTTTTTACAGCCATGTAAGTGTATCCTTGAGGAAAATATGGCAACTTTTTATTAGTTCATATAGATATATATATACAGGAAACTGATGTATATATACTTGTATAAATATATTATTTAGCATTTTTACTGAAACTGCATTAAATGTGAGTGGACTTATTCCTGGACTTGGAGTGATTGCCTTGAACATGCACAAAATGCATTTGTATGTTTTGTAAATTCTCCATACAAACTATTAAAAAATCTGCCCAAGCAGTTTACAATAAAATATCAGGAAAGTATCTGAACTTTTTAATTCAAAATATGAACAATAGTTTGCTTGCATTCATATCACATCTATATCAAAAGATAAGTGTACTTTAGGGTTGTTTTAGAAAACAAAACAGCTGTTAATACCTGAAGTTTTAAACAGGCTAACTTGTGTTTTGACAGACTCAGGGGCTGGATAGTGCAAAGATATTGAGCAAAATAAAGTGCTGATAATCAGTGTTTTCTGGTCAATATCCTGCAGTGTTAACCCCATGTAGGCAAACAAGAGATAGTTCGCGCGGAGTTGGAGGACTCAGCAGTACCTCGACCTCTCATTGGCTAGCAGAGGAGTCTGCCTTTGATGGCTACTTGCGACAGTCATGATACACTGACTTCCTAAATCTACATTATATCCCTCTTATCGCTGTTGAATTAATGACGCGTAATGTGGGTTAAAAATCGGAATTAACCCCTAATTTAAAGATCACATAGAACTTATCTGTAACTTTTTAATTTTATCACATTTATGTAAAAAAAAAACTAGATCAGATGTTGTTTGTTTTTGGAGTTGGTGGTGCCACAATCCTAATACGATTCAGCTTATTGGTTTAATTCTTATCGTTCTGCAAAAGTCAGATGCTATCAGGGCTTGGTCACTTTTCCAGTGAGTCTTGCTGTTTTGAATATTGACACAGTGTTTATAAAGCTATTAATTCTAGAATCCTATCAGATCAGCGTTGATGCTATTAGAATATGGATAGGTCTCCGCCTGTCTGTTGAATATTATCTATGTAAAAAAGTTAAGATGCCATTAATGATAGGACCCTTTTCTTTGTCTCTGGCTGTGTAATGGTGATAGGGTTTTGAAATACACTGGTCAATTACCCTGTCTCTGGTAGTCCACCTGTAATGGTCAGGCTCTGCCTAACGCATTACCAGTCACATGGCAGATGGCTTTTTGCCTAGTAGACAACACCCTGGTATTATGAAGATTGTTGCCCTTTAGGGAGCTCATTTTAACTGTCAAAAATGTGTCAAAAATATGTCTAATCTTACAATCTCCTGTTTCCTCACTAACCAGATAGGAACAGGTCTGTAGAAGAATTTGAGCACTGATATATAGGTTGTTAGCAAGAGTTTTGAAGATCTACAGATATATCAAGTGACCATTTGACCTTGCTGTTTCACATCCTCTGGACACTGATTGCCTTCAGCGCCTTTACGGTGCAGTGGTCATTCTCCTAATCTGGCGAAGCTTATCCCAAGGCAGAGCTGATCATTGGTTTAACTTCACACATGGTGCATACAGGTCGAAAATCAGTAATATGTGGGTGGAAATGGCACCAAGTTTTCATTAATCATTCTGTGAAACTTTAACTGCAGGCAAGATGGATATATTGAAAAAAGTTTGCATGTGGTCTTATAACACAGACGTCTTTGTAGAGTTATTGCAGATGGAATTGTAATTTGTACATATGTGAGAAGGCTTAAGCGTTTGCTTCGTCAATTTTTTTTTTTTTCTTTGGTTTCGTCGGCTTCATTTGATTTCTTATAAAGAAAATCTTTATGTTTTGTTCATAAATCAAATGTTCTTCAAAACACCCTTGGGAAATGACGTAACTTCAAATATATCTGGAGTTATTGTGTCAATTTCTCAAACAATGCTGCATGACACTTAAAAACAAACCAACAAATTCTAATGGCAATTAAATATCAGTATACAATAATGTGTATTCTTCACATTCTGATTAAAGGAAATTTTTTTTCTTTTTTTATTCGATAGAAAATTTCGGTATGTGATTTGTTAAATGTTTCTACCAAATTCCATTAAATTAAAAAAAAACCTTGCTTGCATTATATCATTAATTTAGGATTTCATTTATTGTCAATTTTGTCACCATGCCTCTAGAGAGCGTAACATTTGTCTGCTTATTGAATAATGAATTTAATAATATCTCAGTAATTTCATTTCAAGAAAGTATTTTATAAAAATAAAAATAAAATAAAACAGCTTTGTTGTGAATTCTGTGTTTGCTTGCCTAAAGATAAAGTAATATGGTTATGGTGAAACATGGTGAAAAATGGCAAAAATATTACCGGCAAGAAATATTCCCGAGCAATAATACCAGTAAGCCACTCCAATTGTCTCACAACTGTTGTAGCTGGTATTGTAATTCAGATTGCAAACGACCAGAGATTTTGCGTAATGATGAAAACACTGAGAGGTATCGACAGTTGATGAGAGAACAATAGTGCAATGTACTAAAATCTCCCATTGTAGAATCGGCAGATCAGCAAGGGACTGGTCTCAAGTGGTCACTAAAGCGTAAACATACATGTAGCCCCTACCCTTGCTTACATCCTGAACTTTCAATTATTTCTGATGAAGGGTCTCCAGAGAAACTCGTTCTCATGGAGAGAAAGGTCATATTGAAATGCAAGAGACCTATAAAATCTCTTCTCAAACTCACAATGCTGAAGATGTTTTGTCTTCTGGTTTAGTACAGTTTGAGTACTCAGTACTAGAAGTGAGCCTTTATGCTAGACAAATAAATCTCATGAAGTATACCAGTATTTGATATTGTTACATCTTCTGAGAATTTGACATAATTGTTCTTGGCATGGAAATCTTCAATAAAAGAAGGGCAAGTTAACATTAAGCGTGCATCGTTATATTCTTGTCTAGATAATATTTGTCTCGTAATAGGTTCTATATGAGTTTTAAATTATTATGAAATTTTGAAATGATCTGATTTTCCAGGTGATAAAAAATATTGAAATAAGTCACAAGAAAATACAAACATGTCATTATAATCGTAATCCAAACTCAAAGTCGGTAAACTAGGGCAAAATAGGAACAATTGAATGATTTACACAGAGAGATAGATAGACCATGTGTTCCAGGAGAATAAGAATCTTCTGCTTCATCAATAAAAAAATTAATTCAGATTGATCGTTATTCTGATTTCCATCGAAAAATCATTTGAAGGTTTAAAAATCATTTCTAGATGGATTTGAATTCAATTCATCCATTACTATCACATTCATAATCAGATAACGTCAAAGTTATGTGATCTTGATGCCAAAGGTGTCAAAGTGAATGTCTTATTTCATGATTGTCATAGAGATGTCATTACATTAAGGTGACCGGCAATTTTTGTCCAGATGTCGTCCCTGGAGTGGTCAGTAAAGATATCAAGAAAAGAAATCAGAAATAAATCTGTCTACCATTATAGAAAATAAATCTGTTTTCTTCTCGATGACATCAAAGTGCATTAGTGGAAGGGTCAATAATCTTATGAGGTACCAATATATGTCAGCATTGTGAGGTACGGAATATGGTTATATATATAGACAAGGGAACCGGTGTGATGCTTGAACATACATCATCTGGAGGCTGATTTAACATGATGTGGCCAGAAAAGCCCATAGGTATGAACTGAACCCTAATGAGGGTACCCAGATGGACACAGAGCTCGGGAGGGGGGGGACAATTTTTTTATTGGAGACAAAGAACTGACAGATATATGTATATATTGTACTCTGACCATTAATACTACAAAATGTATAGCATGACAACAGACCATTACTTTTATCTCTCTGATACAGCAAGGTCCTACAGACATCCAAAGTGTTTTATACTTGGAAATCAATTTATCTGATTAAATTTTTTGTGTCAGTATTTTTATGGAGGAAAACCAGTATTGAATAGACTATATTAGATCGCTTGTTTAAAATCTGTGTTCTAGTGTTTTGTGTGTGTGTGTGTATGGTTGTTCTGAACAAGGTATTATAGGAAATCTTTATTGACTCAGACAAGTATAATCTCTCTTCAGTGTGTTACTATAGGAAAGGGCAAATATATAGAAATCTTACTGAAGGGCATTATATCAAAGTTTTATTGAAATTAACGAGGGACATTATAACAAGGTTTGACTGAAAATTTTCAAGGAGCGCTATATTAAAATTTACCTGAAAATTAGTGAAAGACTCAATTAACTATAGGTATCAAGGTAAATTAACAAGGGCTGGTCACTGAAAAAATAACAAAGTACATTATGACAAGGTGAATATTAATGAAGGGCATTATATCAAGATTTAGAAGTAGGGGATCTAGGAATATTTTGTCAGTATTTTTTTATCAATAGCCCTATTGGGGAAATATGGTATACTGCAGGACATCACTGAAATTAATACATCTGCAACATCCACGCAGTTACCATATTACACAGGCTGACATAGATGTAATTATGATGTGGTTACATCATCCTCATACAATTTATTTATAGACATATATATGATAATTGTAGTGATATCTCAGAGTTAGCTTTTTATTTCCTCATATATCTGTAAACAATCTACACAGTTTTTGGGTTTCTGATAAATTGTGGCATATTAAATATAACATTTTGATTCAGGGGGTGTTTGTAGATGACTTATAGAAAAATTTGTAAAGATGAAATACTCTGTCTAATGTAGTAAGATAAAAAAAAATATGAATCAATGTTTCATGAAATTCAAGTACATTCTCATAGTAGGAATTAGCGTCACATGCTCAGAATGAGTGAATGATATCCAAAATGGTTCTGTGAAGATAAAAACACTGCTTCCAATTCTACAGATAAGAAAGTTTGTAGGCATCTAATCCTAAAATGTTCGTAGAGTAAATATGAATAATTGCAAAAAATCTCCAGGACAATTTACCAGGTAAATTATAGGTTGTTTGAAGTCGTATAGGGCTTGATAAGAAAATTATTACTGCACAGGCCGCATTTAAATTTAATTCTCCTCTGTCCAAATTACTGTTGTACGATGTCTATATAATTCAGCTTTTTGTTTTGAAGACTACCACCACCACCACGATGTCTTAAGCTTTTTTGCAGCTCTCTGCATTCTGTGAGGTTCCTTTCGATCAGAAATGGTTCGCTGGCATGATGCGAGAAATATGAAACGTGAAGGGAAGTAATGGTCTGTCGACTTTTAAGAGATAAAACGTAGAATAAATCACATTTGACTGAAACCTACTAAATCTCTCTACAATCAACATGGAACTGTACAAGTATGCCACTTTTTTTACAACTTTTCGTATAAGATCGTCTATCATACTTTGTAATTAAATTTAGATACACAAGAAGAGAAGAAGAATTTTTTGTAGATAATTTTAGAAAAAACCCAGGAAGAGAGGGTCTATATTTTTTCATGACCTGTGAGTAATGTGTGTGCTTTTTTTTTTTAATTCCTTAATGTAAAAATATTAAAGTAATTCACGACAGACAGAACACAGTTGTACATTTTTGAAATTTTGGTTTTATTAAACAAATTATACAGATGCGCTTAATATGCTAGTTCTGTTTTGAATTGTGTGTCTATATGTAATTTCTATGGTCTCCAGCCTTTAGGCACATACTAACTATTAGAAACAGCCAGAGTCAATTACTGTATTTCTGAGTCTTGCACATGTCAATTTAAACCCATTTTATACATGCACTGATGTCTGCCTTCTCTGGGCCCCTATTCCCTCCCACTGGGACACCCTGCAGCACTCCTCAAAACGGTTCACTGACATCCTTACCTAACTATGGTAGAGCCACATGCCCTGAGTGGCTCTGAACCTCAGCCACCCTTTCCGTTAACGTTGCCTGGCTTTTGTCATTATTAACTCCCATTTTTGACTTTAATACAATAGTAATTTTATCACGCTTTCTTCCTGTATATATAGAATATCTGTTTCACTCTGAAAGCCTCAACAGGAAACTATCAAAAATGTTTGGCATCATATTTATTTCCGAGCTTTCGTCTAATTTGTACAAATGTATTGTCAATGAAACACTTTGTTATTTGAGAGAAAAAAATCCAGTCTTCCTGTTCTTGGCACAGATTTGGTTTTCAATTTTTGACTCATTTGTGAATTGTTTTTGAAGTAAAGTTGCGTTATCTGGGAAGAAGAGCTTTCTGCCTTCCGTAGGGGTTTGTTTACGACTTCCGTTTCTCTGTATTGTTATGATAGGTTAGAAGGAAGCCAGGTTACATGTTTGTAACAAAAGGAAGGCAAACCATTCTGATCAATCAATTTTAAAGTCAACTTTTGCTATTTTGTGATTTTCTTTCTGAATAAACTTCCTGTTTCAGGTCTGATATTCATGAGGTACACAATGATATCATTTCACAGATACATATTGTAGTCCTACAAACCATTGTGAGATTTTCTCTATTATAACTGTTACAATCCAGGGTTATGTTTCTCTTTGTTTCAAAATAATATTCAAAAATTCTTATTTAGAAATGTGCATTTCCATAAATTTTGCATAACATGAATTTCTGTATATGCAGGCACACATTCTGTTGTTTTCTATGTATATGTATTTAAGTTCTTACAAAAAACACTTCAAAATTGCATTTCAGAGAGAGATGTTATATTCATGATGCCTCCTAACCATTTAAAACCACTTACTACTAGATTGGAAATGGAAAAATTGATGGTCATCATCCCGACTATTGTCCCTAATACATATGCATAAAATGTCACTGAAAATTTTTCTCTGAAACATTACTGATTTTTTTCACTTAAGGGTGTATGCTACATTTCATTGACATGGGACTTGATTTTGTGACATTTTCAATATCTGCATTCTGATATTATAATGGTGATATACCATATGATAAATTATGAAAATTTATAGAAAATTTGTTTAATGGAGCAGCGTTTAAGTATAACAGGTTTATGTCATGCATGTTTGAAATGACAGAAAAGCTTCAAGAATTTTTCAGGGTTTTTTTTTTCATATCACACAACATTTCCAAAAACAATGTATAATGTGTAAAGGGTATTTTCAATGGAAGATATACAATTTAGAAGAAGGAATTTGAAGCCAGGTGATGAAGGGCAAGTCCGGGGAGGGCCTGTCTCGGCACTGAACCCGATTTACTGTCCAGTTATGACTCCCTATGGCAAATAGCGGACTGCTCCTCGTCTGAGGCATGCACTTAAACCCCAATAAACCTTCGAGGTTTTGAGAATGAGCTGACAGAAATTGCAGGTTTACAACATCTAGCCCTTGAAGACTTTCTGACAGGAGGTTCCGTAGACTCAGATAAGTTACGAGGTACCCTCATTAACTTGTTCCTTCGTCCATTCCATATTTGTCATGGAATCCTCTCTCCATTTTATGTCTTCCAGATTAGAATCTTGAAATTTACAAGAAATAACAAACAAATGGTTAGGATTTCAAGAGAGATTTTTATAGCCTCCACAAGAAAAATGGCCCAGGGATTTCAGGATTGGAATGTTCTTTTTATGGTTTGACAGAGAAATTCTTCACAATTATATGAATTTCTAGTGCTGGATGTCCTGGGCAGTCTACACGGGAGAATCGGATGCAATAGTTGACATTGACAACTTGGGGCAGTGACCACAATTCTTATCAGTAATTTGAGGTTCACAAGTCACAACAAGTCAACCTTACAGATAGAAGAGCTCCACTGAAGGGCAGTAACTGTCTGAGAACTCCTTTGAGTCTGGTTGGAGTCGCTGTGTCAGTAACAATGTTAATTGCTCACCTGTTGGTTTTGTCCACACCAGCTGGGAACCTTGGCAAGAACCTAACATACAAAGCATTTCTTCAGTCTGGGTTTATGTGATTCTGAGATGCTATCGTATACTTCCCCTAAATTGATGTTGCCGTTATGAGTCTATTGTTGGGTGAAAGTCGTGGTCTGAAGACCTGGTTATGTAGTGGTCATTATCAGATAAAATTACATCTGTATTTTCTTCATTTTACACTTCCCAGGCTTGATCTTTCTCATTCTTTCTGATAAAGGATATTGGTTTTAGAATAAGGGGACATAACTGACTTTAGTGTCATCTGTAGTGGTTATAAAAAGGGGACAAATCTGACTACTTGGTCTTATGTATGAAGAGGGGAGATAACTAACCACCAAGTTTTGCTATAAAAAGAGACAACTATGACTTTGTGGTCACTGAATGATACAAAGTTTAATAAAACAAAAAAATGGGGATGGGGAATAACTGACCTGACAGTCATAGGTAATTAGAAAAAAGGCGACAAAATGACTCCCAAGTCACTGTAGAGGTATAAAAATGGAACACAACTGGCTTGACAGTCTTTGGCAAATGTATGAAAAAGGGACATAACTATTTATCCTGTCACTGAAAGAGGTAAGAAAGGGGCCATAAGTGCCTCCCTTGAAAACAAACATAAGTTTTTTATAGGCCATATACTATACTGTACAGGGATTATTTCTGGTTCAAATTTGTGGGTTTCATGTCTGTTGTCCCTCAGACAAGAGTATTGATTAGTGTTGGGTTAGTTTTAGAAGAGTTTAATGGAGTGCTATAACTCCCTGTCTCTCTCATACAACCAAGTTTCATGTATTGAACACAACCAGCAATCTCTTCCATGATTATGTCGTCTTTAAGATCTTGGAATTTTAAGAAACCAGATCAAAACCTGAAATCTAATGGTTTTTATAGGAAAAAGATCCAATTACACTTGGATGCAACCTGTATACAACCTAAAGTAGCACTATATTGGTGTTGTATTTCATTTGTGTTAAAATTAAACTATGCCCTCACCCATGTGGTTCATCTCAAGCAGGATTAAATTGTCTTGATTTAATATCCTTGAGGAAAACATATTGCTCATCGAACAGGTAACAGGGTGAAACAGGCATGGTTCATCATAAGGAAAACCATGTAATTCATTTTGTTGTGTTTCAAATTGCTTTCACAGATTTTTTAATTTTGTAAATCTGTTTACATAAGGAAGACTTCAATATTTGACTGCATCCTGAATTCAAACGAACGATTCTTGGTATGATTTAAAAATCAATTGGAGGAGAAATGATTCCCGGAAATTGGACTCGGTGCCCTGATATGGCGATTTTGCAGAATGCAATTGGCCAGGGGTGTTACCACAGGTGACTAATATAAAACCATTTATATGGAATCAACAGTTGAATTCTAGCTGAATGCATGGTTGAAAAAATCCAATCTAACTGACAGAGACCATCATTTCCTGGAGTGTAGACCAACATAGTTGATAGAACATCTCTTAATTGGCGCCACATTGACCCTTTGAAATTGCTACAGTATCTGCTCCTGAAATAAGCTGCATTAGGAACATTCAGACACTCCATAACTACCAGGTATTATGTGCTCTTCACCTGTCAGCAAATTATGTGATTATTTCTGACATAAATAAGATGAGTGCAATGATTTGGTTTGATGGCCGCTCTGAGGGAGCTTGTATGCTAACCCCCAGGGTACCATTTAGGCTCCATTATAGACCCCACTGGAGACTTTTCAGAGAGACGAGAACAACCAAAAGGCAGGTTTATACAAAACCTTACAGTAACAACATGAACAATATTGAAAAGCTACCTCTTTTGTTGATCGGCTAACTGTCGCGTTGATTTTTAAGCTGCAACTATTGTCGAAGATGTTTGAGGTTTTGATCTTTGGTTCGCCTACTGAAAAAGCTATTAAATGTGGATTTGAAATTTGATGGAGCAGATTTAATTGGTTCTCACACAAGTGCCTTTGTGCTGTGTCTCCATAAAGAAAGAAGAATGCACCAGAAATTGCTGAATTATCCCTTCATGTCATGGAGACAAGATATAAATTCTTTGAATTACATTTTTTTTCCTGAAGACATTGAAACATGTTGGAATGCGAGTTTAAAAAAGTACTAGTAATTGTCTTGAAATTGTATCTTATTTTTGAAATCATTTGATTTATTGCGAGGTGATTTGAGAGCTGACGTACATGTATCTGTTAAATTTGTCTTTATTTTAGCTGTCTAAACTAAGAAGCTTGTCACAGTGAAGTTATGTTTAGAATTTAGTGTTGCCAGGATGCAGATTCCAGTTTTCTTCAAATTCAACCGCAAACGCTACCATAATCCTGGGATATTCTGAAATCTTAAAAGCTATTTCATGAACATTTGAAACATAAGATAGGATTCTGGGAGTTGCTGGGTTGGTGAATTTGAGGGGATGAGTGAGTCGGATCAGATGGTCACTGGGCTTATCAGCCTGTTAGTAAGTGACAGTATCGGTTTATAGTGGCAAGCGGTTAAATAGAAACAACTTATCTCCATATCCCTGACATTTGATTGAAATATACTGCACTTCACTCTTAACGAAAAAAAAGTCTCACTGGGTAAAATGCCTTGAAGATTTATTATCAAGATTTTTTGCTGGTGAAAGGTTGCTTTCAACATGATTCTCTGGAGTACAAAAAATATCTGTCTAAATTTTCAATATCTGAAGCAAAAGAACTGCTCTGTTGGAATTTGGAAGAATTTTTTTAAACCTCCCACCACTTAACACTAGCTAGAACCCCTTCAAATCACTATTGAAATATTCCATGTGATTTGATTGGGACATTCTATTGTATTATGTAGGTGAAATAATATCAACATAAAATCATTACTGATATTTATTTCATAAAGGTACTTAAATCTGAATTCAAGATATGGTGGGATTTCAAATACATCCACAAATTTACTCATTGCTTAAAGCTAGATGCTTGCTGAAATAAAGGGTCTCACAATTTTTATCACACAGTGCCACTTCCCAGGGCCCATTATTATGGTTTGAATAAATAGTTAATAACATAGTCATAATTTGATACTTAAATTGTTGATAAGTCACTACACAGTATTCAGCTATTTCACCAAAATTGAATTTTGGAGAAAAAAATAATCAGATAGGCTGAAAAACGACAGTGCTTTATTTATTGAAATTTTGTCTCAATGAAAATTCTGACTTTCAGAAATTCAATTGAGATAAATAAATCGATTGAAATTGACTTAGGTCAAATCACAATTGAATTTTGTTTGGTTGACACTAAATATGGTGTGAAATTTGACCACAATGTTAATTTTGTTGTCAGTTCATTAAAAATCTATTGCTGAGTATACTAGCCCGTTAAGTAAACATTAAATGGTATACTATATTGGCAGGCTGTTGTCAATCAGATCCTGTACAAATTCGTCAGTAAATGCCGCTAACAAAGGATCAGTGTGACAAACAGACATTCAGCACATAAATATATGATTTGATAACGGTTGTTTGGCCATTCAGAGTTTCATTTATACTTGGTGACAAAGCATTTAATTTGTCAACTTATGGCTTGAGTTGAAGCAGAAAAGGTAGTAGATTTAAAATACAGATAGACAACAGGATAAGAAGAATCGCCAGAGGGTTTGGAATCTGGTTAAAATCTTTTGGTGTCTGTTGGAAGGAGTGACGTACCTACTGACTTTATCCCTGGAGGTGTCGCCTACATATGACCAAACTTGTAATTCCAAATACTGACTAATGCTCTGTTGTTTCCTAATCGAAAATACAATCTTACAATATACAATAACTTTACAAATTAGCTTAACAAGTAGAGGAAAGACATATTTTTAGAACAATTTAAGATAATATTGAATTGAAGTGTTGGCACAATTTGTTGATTCAAAAACAGATAGAAATTATTTTGGCTTCCTTGCATGATGTCATATTTTTCTGTACAGAAACAAATACATAACACAAAAAAATATGACGTACGTTTTACACAGAACATTTCCTGGTTGTTTTGCCTTTGATTTGTTGGTCAATAAATGTAACTTTATGATATGAGTGAATATCTTTTCATTTCATTTTCAGTTTAAATCATTCAAGTTACTTTTTATTCAAATTTAAGTGATGTGTAGATGTCCTCTCCTCTGATTATAACAACAACTGATGTTTTGTCTTAGTTACCACCCAGTAGCCTTACACTGATACATTGTGTTAGAGTTATGATGTGTTAGTTTCAGTTTCATGTTAAACTTCTATTTTCTTCATTAGGCAGTCAGATTTCAAACTATTAAGTTGTAGAAACACTTTGCTGAGTTATGATTTTGGAGTTTAATTAAATCATTATTTCTTTGTTGTTGAATAAAAGCTATGAAATAGAATTGGATGGCATGTTGAGAATTATGACTTGTCATCTTTGTCTAGATTTTCACTTAAACATAAAAGTTACAAAATTTAACAGGAATGTTTCTTAAATTACAGCTATTTCATAGAAATTGATCGTAAATCTTTCTTAATGTTTTCTGTCATTGCAGAGCAAGAATTTTCCTAAGAAACAGGATGACAATCACAGTATTGTGTCTGGAGACACAAATGCAAGCGACAGTGGGCGTGGAGGCAGTGACGATGAAAATCATGCTCCGAAACCCCCACACACCACAAGTAATTATCTTTGTCATATGTAATAACTGACCTTACACTAGTAATAAGTTAAGCTATTTGTCTTAATTAAACTTCACCTCTAGTTAACCCTGCCTCACCAGAAGGCGATGCTGATGTTCTATGATATCAGTTTTATTTATGGAACTGATTGACAGAATTACAGTGCTATTAATGTTCCTTGTGAAAAATATCACAGATTTGTCCACGTAAATACATATATTTGTCATCATTTTGATATTTTATATTTTTCAAAAAAAAAATTCCAAATTGCTTTACCAGGCTTTGGTCTTGACATCTTCAACCTTTTAGCTTTTTGACGTGAATCCAGGTCCCTTAATTATGTAATGCAATTTGAATACCACACTTTCGGGTTATAAGCTGCACGGTTTAAAGCCGCACTGGTATATAAGCCACACTGGTATATAAGCCACAGAGCCAATTTTTAACAATTTTTGTGATTTGCTCCATGTATTAGGTGCACCAAAATTTAAGTTGCACCCTTTCTTACAATGTGGTAACCGTTATTTTGACCAAAATTTGTTGATATGATAGAGAATGGAAGGCAATTTATCGAGGTCATCAGTGAAACATTAAATATAAGTTTGCAATTGAATTATACACAGATAATCCTTTATTTTATTGATATGTTTCAAAAATATAAACTAGCAATTATCAAACTCGTTTGGCTTGGGAGCCTCCAAAGATTGTCTACGCTGAGATATAGGGTGTTACATACAGTTATGGCTTCTGAAGCAACCATGAAGGTTCAGAAGATATTATTGTGATTCATATTAAAAAGTATGATTAATAAAATTCACAAGAATGTTAGTTTTATTTCAATATTAAAATCTTCCTGTATATGATTGTAAATGACAGTTCTAGATGATCAGCTTCAGTCACAAACATGTGATGGACAGGTACTTGTGAAAAACTTGGTACTGTCCTGTACTGGTGTACTAGTATGCTTCAGTTTCTTTTTTTTTCTCTCATTCTGCCAATTTTTTTTTCGCCCACATATAAACGGCACTGGTATATATGCTGCATGACCAACCGCCAAGGTAAAAAGTCACAGCTTATAATCCAGAAATATCGTATACAACCTTTGTATTTTAACATCCTACCTAACCTAACCAACGTTTAACATTAAACTGTGCCATACTGTGCAGGGTTGATGTACTGTAGATTAAATGTTTTCGAAACAAACATTTCAATTTCCTTCCAGCTATTACCACCAACAAAATAGTGAATAATTTCAAGTATTGATTAAAGACTCACAGATTTCAGAAACAACAAATATTTTTCCAAAATGTAAAAGATTGATATGTACTTTAAACTTAGTTAGCCATATCTGTCTGGCCAAAACAGATGAAACTGTCTTACTGGAATTAACTGTGATATATGAAATGTAGGGATTCTTGGTTTGTTGGTACCCTAGTACATTGTATATATTGGTTTAGGAAGTTCTGCTAGGTCTGGTGCTGTAACCAGATCTAAGTAAATAAATTTCTTCTTCAGAGTTTTCTATTTCAGTGCATTTACAACATCAGTGACCTCCATAATTACTACATTATACTCGCATGGTGTGTTTTCATAACAAACATTATCTTTGTGTGAAAAACTTGCTGATTGGCTAAGTGAATCCTACCAATAACATTCTGAAACCATTGCACTTTATTAGTTTCACTTGCCTTAGATTTCTAAATGTCAATGGCACTTTTTATGATAGCCTCCTACCCATCCCCCCCCCCTCTCTCTCTCTTTTCCCTACACACAGCTATACAAATTTCAAAGTGTGTGGATTACATAATTGAATCAGCTTGTCTGTCTGTATATGGCCATCTGTCTGTTCAAGGATAAAAACTTGAGTAGATATCTCCTTAAAATTTATGGGGACTTTAATAAAGTTGATCACCTTTGAGATTTTTTTTTGCTGAGTTATTGCCCTTTTTGTACTTTGTCAATTTAAATTCTCGGCATAACATTGTCTAACTGCTGCCTTGAAATTTTGAAGTGAAAGAGATGGTGGGATATTGATTTATTTACTGAAATGAACATCTGTAAAATTGATGGGATTCAAGATGACTGTTGCTTGTGATTGGCTGTGACAATCATAGACATATCTCACCTTAGGGGGCCACAATAGCTTAGTTCGTTAGAGCATTTGCCTATGTAACCTCAGGTGACAATCGGAGATGTGTGGTTTCAGGCTACCAGCCTGTGATGGTTTATGTTCCTTGGGAAACTGGGTAAGCATATCTTATAGTTAGTATAGGGAACTGGTAACCTCAGGCAGTTTGATACTCTCTGCCCATGGTAGTTTGTTTCTCAGGAAGCTGAGAAAAGGACCAACCTAGGCTAACAGTTTATCCTAATTATTGCTTTTGATGGCCTGTGATGGCCCTCCCATATGTTGTTCAGTGAAGTAGCCACCTACTATTAATAGGAGATTCCACCTCAAATGATTATGGATGATTATGGTGCAATGTACCCAACAAACAAACAGTCTCAACTTTATTAATGGGGTGATACCTTGTAGAAGTAATGTGGAAGAGTAATTTATCATGAACAATTAATAAAATTTGAAGTTTTAGGATTCCTGTTACTGGATTTTAACATAATCTTTTATAACATGTCTTTTGTAACTGCTGGGAAAGCTGAACATATTAAGTTTTTAATGCATGCTGTGCAATACATGATAATATGTCCTTTTTGTGTGGTGGGTATATAGAAGTTTCAAAATAGTTGAACTGTCTTGAAACATGTATAGTTATCTTTCATCTTTAACAACATTTTATGGCATTGTCAAACAGTTCATGTCATAATGACAAAAAATACTGTCCAGTCTCAGTTTATAAAACAAAACTCATCAAAACGTTGAATTTTCTTCATCAACACCTTCATATTTTTATATTCAGCACTATGGCATTGATTTATTTTGGTGCAGAGTGGATATGTTTTTCTTAATAAATCTGTGGTGCCAGACATATTGCAAAGCAACCATGATAAGACAGATCAGATTTAAACTTTTAATTCTTTTCCGGCAATATTTGTCAAAATAAACCTGCTCCCGAGAGAATTTGAGGGATGAAAATTGTCTTTAGAAGTATTTCAGCAATATAAATGTACACAACCGTCTGCTATCTCAGTAATTGTTTGAATCAATATTTCACCATGGGAAGCCGTACAAGGTAAACAGTTTGAGTGTACACACACACTTAGGACACCCGACCACCCTCTTTGACCACCGCTGATGGACACCTGAACACCTTTTTCACAGCTAACTGCTTACATCATGATGTTAGCTGTAGTGTTACTCTATTTACATCCGTGTTCCGTTAATTGATTTAGATATTTACCAATATGTTTGGCACTCTCTCATAGAAAGTTTTACTCGTTAAACCTGGACATTCCAAACAAAAGCGTTGTGACCCTGTTGATTTTATAAGCACTGGTTTCGTGGTTTATGGAAAGACTGTTCAAACTACATTAAAGCATGTGATACACCTAGCCCTGTTATTAAGTCGTCATTCCGCACAGATTTTGCTGGTAATTTGGGGTATTTTTTTATATCATTAAGGGTTTGATGTAGTATAAAAACGGCCCAGGTAGTTATTAACAATATCTTCACAGGTGAGACAGAGCAGGGTCAGGTGTTTTTGGACCTGGCATGTATTGTTATGGCTCATATAAATAGAAGGAGGGGGTTTCAGGGGGGTTTTGTCCAATCTCCCCATGAGGCAGATGGTGAAGTTTTGTAAGTTTGATAGAGAAACACTCCACTGGACAATAACCATGATAATCCTGTCTCAGAGGACACTGGTCAGATCAGTCACTCATTGTCCATCTCAGTGGTGAGTCTTTGATGCTGGACATGTTCTCTTTTTGTTTGTTTGTCCTTTTGACCAGTACAAGTCCAACAAACAGATCATTACAGGATGTAACAAGTTCTGTCAGACACATTTTATTGTCCATTTGTAAATGGCTCTTCTTGTAGTATACTCCTTCTGTATAACAAAAATTCATTTTGAGATCCTTTTCTTCTTGTTGCTCTGGATAACAAGCTTCAACTCTCCTGCTTAATTGTTCATTTGCAGACTGGCTCTTTCTTATAACTAGGCTGAGCATGAAATTGAGTTCTGTAACTGAGTAGTGAGCAGTGAAATAGATTAGATTGTCAATTGATGATTGAAGGAAATGCATTTCTGACATTAGTGTTCTGTGACCTGATGTCTGAAGTCTGGGAAAACATTGTCAGATATTAACACCCCTGTGGCCTCAAGAGGACAAAATGCTTCTAGGAAACTTCAGACGTTTTTCAAATGACTTTTTTTTTTTTTTTCAATCCATCATATGTAAAATTTTGTCTGAGCTTTAAAGATTAAGTATGGCTTGATCTGTTTCCTGTAGATCAATGTCTTGAGGCAGGATATTGTCAACATATGCAAAAATTGCATTTATTTTAAGATTCATGCTTGTGCAATTTAGATGTGATGCTTTAAAGCAGTTTCAAAATTGTCTATCATATGATATGGTAACTAAAATTTTAGCACAAATTCCATGTTATATTTGAAATTTTGGAAACTTATTTTAAGAATATTCTTACATTTTCAATTTGATTAAAAATGTTAAGAAAGCAAAAAGAAATTTTTTTTTTGTAATTGATTTAAATGAAGTGTGTTGAGTAATTTGAAAAACTAACAAATTGCCTAAAGATATAAACCAGAACCAGAAAATTAAAAAAACGTTTTAATTTTGTAGAAGAACTAGTGAGCCTGTCTAATCCGACACCCTGAGTATCCTGCATTTTGTAAAATTTAATGAAACCTATATGTTTCAATACATTTTTTTTTTTTTTTTAAAAACCAACTTAGAACAACATTTTTGTATTCTGACCTGTCCAATCTGGAAAAAAAAATATATATGGTTATGTTCCATAACTTGATTCTAGGTTGCATTTCAGAATGAATTGTAATTACACTGAAATTTTTTAACTGTTGATTTAATGAAATATAACAAACTATAGCCTCGGATGTACAATTGATCTGTTACTTAGTACTTAGTGACCTCTATCCAACTCAGCTGAGTGTAGCAGTACTTTCTGTGTATTCAACAGTGCAACTGTTCCTTTGTCGTGTTTAACTGCTAACGAGCAAATGCCTCAGTACAAATGTCAATGTTCATGACATTTCTGACAGATAATTAAGAAATATCAAACATCAGAACTGTGTTTTTGTGAAGTTTCTGTCATTTTTTCACTGAACTGTTTGATGAAAAATGTATTACAAATGCATGTCGTGGTTACATATTGCCTGACAAAGAGTAATGAAGCTTGCTGTAAATTGTGCTCATAGAAATTATCAGGGGTTTCACAAACCACGAAATCCCAAACATAAAAGGTGTCTTTGCATTTGCTGGTTTGCAGTTTTCATGTTTTGTTTTTTAATTTGGAACCCCTACTCTGTCGTGCTTAGTGCTTCAAGGCCATAGGGGATTAATGGAGGAACCATTTAATCATGTTTGATTTTCGCACAATGCTTTGGAGTGTTAATGCTGTTCTGCATTGTCTGTCTAGTTTATGCCTTCCATTCCTTATCAACATTTTCATGTTTTGAATAACTAGTACTATTATCATTAACACCTTGTACACCATTTGGAAAGCAGGTTCCAAGAGAAAATCCGGAAATTTTCTTGTAAATTATTAATGGATTGAAGAACCATTAAATAGAAAAACAAATTTGTTTCAGGATTGGAATATCGCTGCAATTCAAAAACAGTCATTTGAAAGCATTACTGTTGTTTTCTTCAAAAATCAATTATTCAGATTTAAGTTTTTATTGGTTTTAGGTGATAATTGTATAAATTAGAAATAATCAGATTTTAAAAGAGATCTTTATGTTTTTTTTTACTTTTATTCTTTTTAGGTACATTCCATGACCCAATTCCTCAGAAATCGTGGTTTGAGTTCCAACGGCCACAAAATCGGGAGATGCAAACATTTTCTTTACATCGCCCTGGTCCAGGATCTCCTTCAACCAGCTCCAAGCCTGCAAGTTACCGGGACTTTTTGCCAAGTCCTGTCTCCAATGTACAAATACATGTAACTGCAGAGAAAGCTCACCGGCCAAAAAATGGCCTCAATAACATTTCATTTGATTCTGGCAAATTCTCGCCTGCTCCAACACTGGACATTTCACAGGACTATCGTGATTGTGTGGTATGATATCCTCAGTAGTGTGAGTGTAAACAATTTTTATATATTATGTGAAGAAACTATATCAGCTTTATTGTGTTCAAGTGCTTGTTTGCTGGAAATTCATATACAATTCCTAAATTTCTACAACTGGATAACACCAATGTTTTTTCATCGAATCATATTAGCACAGGACTATGTGGAACTGTTGGGACATTTTTCCTTGATACCATGATGTAGATTACCCATAATACATCAAGGAGGTCAAGGTCATGTGAGAAAAGGTCAAGGTGAGAATTCTTGAACTTTTAAAGTAGCAGGATGAACAACCCAGTTTCATATCTGAAGCTGATCCCCTGAGTTGAGGAAAGTAACATGACAGAAAATTGGAGTCACTATGTAGCTTATGAAAACCTGGAGCACCAACAATGGAGAGCAGAATTCAGCAGTAGAACTGAAGAGAAAAAACCACAGAACACCTTATCTAACCCAATTTCTGTGACTATTCCATACTGCTGGTGAGTAGAGCTCCAAGAGTACAGATATGCTCACTTTCTTGATGTTCATTAAAAAATGATACTGACATTAATGAATGAAGGGTTCCAATTATTTCGGGATAGAATGCCTAAGCTCTGAGCTAAAGTCATCAGATTCATGATCAGAACAGTGTTTCTCTGTAGGGAATTATAAAAAAGAAATTTGACAAGATGCTAAATGGATCATAGGCCGAATCAGATAGTTAAAGATAATGTAAAATTTCTCACACTGCATAACTTCTGTCATCTCCCATAAAATGTGTGACAGGGTAATATCGGGTGTGTAAATGACCGTGTTGGTTATATAGTGGTTGGGTGTGTGGATTTCTTATGTCTGATGAGATATTTCACCACTTCTGCTGTACAAAATGATATAATAATTCTATACTTTTTGTCCCCTAGGATGACGGCCTTGCTGTTTGCAATAATACCAACCATGCTTGCTTTTACTGTCAGCCGCACTGTTAATACAAAGAAGGTAATTATTTGGCATGTAAATCATGCGTTCCGTCTTACCTTATAATAACCAATGTCCTCCATTTTTTATGTTTTAGATAACAGATTCAAACCTGTCAAACCTAAATCCAATATTTCAATAGCGGGATTTTTATAACATTTCAAAAGTTATGAGTTTTAAAACATAATGACATAAGATTCTAAGACTTAATATACAGAAGCCCTTGTAAGGAGAGTAACGTGATAATTAGGTGCTTGAGCGGTACATTATTTATTTGCTAATGCGTGTTCAGGGAAATGGTTATGAATTTCTGCGTATTATCAAATTTTGATTTCTTATCCTTACAGAGATCTGAAAATGACAAAGAAGGTTTGATGATGTACTGCTTCAAGAGACTTTAAGTGAGCGGCAATTGTTTGGTGCCGTCATACGCCTGTAAATAACACAGCACAAATGACACAAAGATGGAAACAATCGTGTTTTAAATGGCAAGATGGTGGAGATTGGGTGTGATGGGTATTAGAACACCTATTATCCAGTATTTGGGAGAGGCTGACAGAACATTAGTTGTGTGGACCTAAGAATTGTGGGTAATCGCTTGTCTACATCTTCAAATCATAAATCATATCTATTGTTCCACTATCGCTGGGACACAATCTAACCTCATATACACTTTTACGCTGGAATCACCGAAATTGTTCTACGCTCGCCGCATCCATTTGTTTGCGAGATCATTGGTGTTTTGCCTCCTGAAGATCAATATTGTAGATAAGCATGGTTTTATATTAAATGTTCTGTACCTATTTGGAACCCATTCATTTACCAACAATATTACATTGTAAATTGTTGGAAGTAATCGGATGGAAGCCGTGTGTAATGCTCCTGCTGGTGTAGGGGTGTGGGCCTAGAGGGAGTCTGCGAGAAGGTCTGCTTTTTGATGGGTTGATAGTGCAAATTACATGTCGCATTGGTGACATATGGAGAGGAAGGCTGAATGGATTCCAGCATCTCTCATTCAACATACTGCCTGGTACAAGCATATATTGTATGTGAGAAAGCGGTGGCATGTGGATACCAACAATTACATAGCTACTGAAAAGGATTGTCAGGAATGGTAACCGCAGTCCTTTAGGGTGTTTATCAGATGAAATTACCTACATACAAACAAATTATGTCATTATGAAAGGTTGATTTGAGCACGAGTATGAAATTAGGAAATTGTGTGTGAGTTATGTGCCAAATGTGTAAATATTTTGTATGTTGATGGTGTTCAAGACAAGGTTTACATCAGCATGTAAGCGTCGTAGCATGAGCTGTTTGTAGAAAAAAGAAAAACTCATGTAAGTAAAGATAGTGATGTTGCAGACGACCTCATCTGTCAGACTTGGTCAACCTCCCTTGTGCATCACTGGCTCCTAACCGAGTTTTGTTTTATGTAATTTAAAGCATAGTGTTACGTTAGAGAACGGTTGACTGCTTCCTGATGGGAGAGAGAAAGTGTGGGAGTGTTTAGGGGCTGTATGTCTTGAAGAGAAAACATGTAGTTATGACGAAACTAGTCAGCAACTGAACAGACTGTACCATTAGTATTGTAATCAACACTACCCTTATGCACTGGTTGATCTGTAGAGGGAATATCCATTCTGCTCTAAATTATCCTTAAAGCTATTTTATTTCAGCAACCAAGGAACTCCTTAAACAGGCCCAGGGTGCCTTCAGTTTTATGAAGGTTACAAAAAAAAAAAAAAATTGGGGGGAGGGGGTTGGTTAACGATATGCTTTGACTTCTGTTCCCCATGCCCACATTTCTTACTTAACTTGGTTTCCTTGTGAAATCTGCTTAAGACAGTTAAGAGGGCTGTTCTTAGTTTTGCAGGGTGTAATTGTTCTATTCCACTTGCTTGTCATTAGTTTCATAATCTATTACTAATTTTATGAATTGGGATAATTGAATTATTCTTAACAGAGAGTCAGTTAATAAATTTGTAAGGCTGAAGAGATGGGATGCGTGGAGTGGAACATATAGGACACCTGTAGGGAACTAGGATGAAGGAGGGTTTTGTTTTTGGAAAACTCAGAGAAAAATTATTTCTTTATTGTTTGGAATCCTTGTTTACCAGTTAGGGATGGTGGTGGAGTAGGGGTGGAGTAGGGATGGGATGGGTGGGGTGTGGTGGGAGGTGGTGGGGGTTGGTGATTAGGTTGGAATCTCCTTTATAGTTACCAGTGACTCTTACCGAATGTCCATGCGTACTTGATGTTGCTTGAAAATTTCTTGCGTTGACAAATTCCCACGACAGTTTGTTTTGGAAAAAAAACAAAACAAAAAAAACGATTGCAGCCTATTTGTAATGCATATGTTTTTTACAAGTAGAACACTTTTTATCCCTCTAGTGTTGTATATATGTCTCCCTGCAAAAAGTTCATGAATTTTCAAAGAGGTCTCATCTAGATAAATGGTCTCCTGTTGGTTGTATATTAGTACATTGCCAGTTGTTTTCAAGTTTGGTTAACTTAAACTTTGGTTAAGAAAATGCTATATCTTTAAAAAAGACTCATGTGTTTAATAACATTTTAAGTTTGGTCAACTTAAAATATTAATAGAATACTGAATCTTATAAAAGGCTTGTGTTCATTTGTGTGAATTTATAGAAAACTGCAATTATTTGTAATGATTTCAGAAAGAAAGATTTGATCTTACCACTTCTTTGATTGTCTTCTTTTTTAAGAATGAATCCTTTTGATGAACTTTGCTTTAGCAAAGAGATTTTCAATCATTTAAAACATGCATTATGTTTATGTCAACTTTCACTTCATTCATTTTTCGAATCTGATTATTTAAATTTGTAATTATTTATAGAGAACAAAAAATATGCTGAGAATATTTAAATTTAAACTCAATCAGGAAAGGAAGTATGAAATACAAAAACAGTTAAAAAAAAAAAAAAGATTCTGACAAAACTATGAGGAGTGGGGGGAATTGAAAAAGCTATTGTTGGGAGGCTGTTGTCATTTCTTAATTCTTGTAGTACATTCTCCTGTATATGAGGACTTTTTCAAAAGGCTTTTTCAAGTGCTCATCCAAGGTATTGGTATAACACATTGGAATATTCTGTAGACATGAATCTTGATAATTTAGTTGTATCTCATTTTCAAGTGCTTATTTTGGCAGCCTTCTTGGATTTCAAATTTTAAAAAAGAAAAAAAAATGATAAAGCTTTCTATGTTCGCTGTCTTAGAAATCCTTTTGAAAAAGGCGGAAACATGTCTGGAAAATATCAAATTGTCATGTAGCAGGTAAACAGTTATTGATCAGATATACTGTGTGAATATTGGGTTGAAATTCTGAAGAAAATTTGTTTCTTTTTTTCTGAGGACACATTCCTTATTAAGTTAAATAAAAATTAATTTTGAAAGGCAGTTTATGATTTTTAGAGAAGAAATGTGTGAACATTATGAAAGATGTTTCCTTCTCAAATTACTACATTTCAGAAAATCTGACAAAAAAATGTTGAAAGAAAATTCCAGTTTGAATAATCTAAATTGGTGAAACTTGTTAATTTGATTATGTCTGTAGTTTCAACACAGAAATGCTTACAGGGGCATCCCACAGTGACAATGTTCTTTGGTGACATGAATGAAAAATGAAAAATTCATCATTTATGAAAATAATTAGATTCATTTGTCTAAATTGATTTCAAATAGTCTATATTTAGTATTTCTCTATGATGTGGGAACATTTTTATAACACCAGAGTTTGACAAGTTTAAGAAAATTATGTACTAATGAAAGTGAAAATTTGTTGGAAACGGGAACAATTTTTTCAAACATGCACCTCATGATCATTACACTCCATTGCCGTGTACTTTTAAAATTTCAGAGGTCAATGTCAGATGGACACGGGAACAAATTTATGATTAGATTTATAATGCATAAGTCTCCTTGACCTTCTAGGAGGTCAAGGTCATTGACCTTGAAACTTTTGTCAACATTTTTCACCTTATTTTGTTTTCTGCTGATTTGTCTGTTCATTGGTGTGTTTTTCAGGAAATGGTCTTCTTGAACCAACAAATACATGTTGATTTAGAACACTGCCATGAGAAGAGTGCAATATGTGTCAAATGTCTTGTTTAATTGTGTGAATTCAGCTGTGTGTAGTTTTAACCAACTCTTACGTCAGTATATCATATAAAGATTAAATCGGCCTCAATCATCCGATATTGTAACAGTATAGAACCAGATGTCAATGGTCGAAGTTTGTTCATTCCATCTTTAGCGATAGCATTCCTTAATATGGACCTTGTTATACTCAATATTACAAAGCATCAGAGACCCTTGAATTATGGTAATACATTTCTCAGATACAGTGTTCCTGGCTCATTACTCCTGATAACAAATATTTAAATCCCTAATTTTTTGTCGAATGCATTTTCAACTCAATCTTCACTGTCAAGAAAATCATAAAAAATTAACAAAGAAAAAAAATTCCTGAAATTAACTTAAACTGTTTTGTATGTATCTAGAACAAAATCAATACTCTGTGCTTAAGTGAAATATATATATTCCGACATGGTGTTGGCAATGTGTTTCTGGGTTCCCTGTGCCCTAGTGGTATGTGTCTTGTACCACAAAAGTCTCTCTGTATTAAAATCATCAGAAATCCTGTATCAGAATGCCTCTTTTGTAACTTTATATGTGTCAGCTCAAAGATCAAAATAAATATTTATTTTTATTGCTTCTCCTTCTTTTCTTTCTTTATTTACCATAAATATCCAGAAATAATCCCAGGTGTGATAATAAGCCCACCAACCACTGTTACTGCTCAGTAGTATTACATTGTAAAAATCAATGTTTTACTGCATTGTCCTGCAATAAGCCATCAGAAAGGATTTCAAGGTCAACTTTCTGAACAAAGTTGACAACACAGAACTTATTCTAAAATTGAAAAAAATTCAAACTGGTTCAAATTTTCTAAACAGACTTGATATGATGACAAGAAAATAAACTCTACATTTGTGACCTTCAAAGTGATTCAAGATCAATTATCTCATCAACGTTAAAAGCAAGAAAGCCCATTCTACTTTTGTGACCTTCAAAGAGGTTCAAGCTCAGGGTGCGACGCTCTCTATGATGGCAGTTTGTATTTGTCAGGAAGAGATGTGCCAGTCTGTGCTGTCATGGTTGTGTCCTAGGGAAAGACTCTGCTGCTTTAACAGCTCCGTATAACATTTGACAGGCCTCTCGTTTGTTGTTCAGTGAGGTAGCCACCAGCGACTACAAGGAAATCCCACCTCAAAGTGACTTTGGCTGTTCATGGGATGATAAAACCCACAAATCCTGTCGAAGTGACACTTGTTAGTGCCAGGTACACAGATTATGTAGGACATCAAACTGGAGAGGTATTGGTTGGAAAGAAAACAGTTACATGTACTCATAGTCTGACAAATCTACTTTATTAGTGTAATGTTTTCCTATTCTTTTTGCCTCAAATGTCAGACTGCTCTAAATGAGAAATTTATTTCGTTACAGAAATCATAACCATAAAATTTATGGACAAATGATCCCCAAATTCTTCAGTTCCGAATACAATGACATTTTAGACAGAAAGCAATCTTCAAAAGGCAGTCGTAGAAAGATGTGTTGTGGATAAATGTTGTGTGTAAAAAGACAAATTAAACATCTGGTAATAGGGAATTATACAGACTTAAATCAGTTGTAACAGGTGAAATGACTCTGTTATTACTGGAATTGTAAGCAATAATTGCATTTGTAAACTACAATCTAAAAAACATTACATGGAAAGAGGATGTTTACACCTTAGGGATTACAATAGTACGAGTTCTACACTGTTTGGAAAACAATAAAAATAAAACAAAACATAAACAAAAACAAACCACACATACAACACATCCAACAAAAAAAAAATGAAATAAAAAAAAATAAACCAAAAATTTAAAAAAAAAAAGAAAAAAAAAAATCGAAAAACAAAAACAAAACCAAAAAAAAAAACAAAACAAATGAAAGAAGAGAAATTCTAAAAATAATCTAAAAACATTCTTCTACAAGCCTGGGTAATATAGAATTTAGTACAGCAGGTATAATGCAAGATGTAGCTGAAGAATACAAGAACATGTGAACTCTAATCCATTAATTGAAGGGGAAATACGAACTAAAGAAGACTTCTGTTTCGATGTCTGTTGTGATACTACAGTCTAAAGGACATTTTAAACACGGGATTTCTGTGATATTAGATGTTCACTATAAAGATAATGTTGATGGCTTTATACAGAGACACATACAGGTAATATTCAATTATTTTGTAAAGTGACAAATCATGGAACAGGCTTTGATATGAAATATTGTCACAATGAAAATATCACAAGATGTAACACTCAAAATAACATTATATATATTGCACATGTTTTAATAAAGTAGGTGAAGATTTTCTCATATTATATTTTAAATCTACGCACTCATGAAAATATCAAAATATTCACCATACTTGTGAAAATATCAAAACATTCACCCTACTCATGAAAATAAAATTTCAAAACATTCACCCTACTCATGAATATAAAATTTCAAAGCATTCACCCTACTCGTGAAAATATCAAAACATTCACTCTACTCATGAAAATAAAATTTCAAAACATTCACCCTACTCGTGAATATAAAATTTCAAAACATTCACCCTACTCGTGAATATGTCAAAACATTTACCCTAATCTTGAAAATATCAGAACATTCACCCTTCTTCTGAAAATATTAAAACATTCACTGTACTCATGAAAATATCAAAACATTCACCCTACTCGTGAAAATAGAATTTCAAAACATTCACCATATTCGTGAATATAAAATATCAAAACAATTACCCTACTCGTGAATATAAAATTTCAAAATATTCACCATGCTTGTGAAAATATCAAAACATTCACCCTACTCGTGAAAATAAAATATCACAACATTCACCCTTCTCGTGAAAATAGAATATCACAACATTCACCCTACTCATGAAAATATCAAAACATTCACCCTACTTCTGAAAATGACATATCACAACATTCACCCTTCTCATGAATATAAAATATCAAAACATTCACCCTACTTGTGAATATAAAATTTCAAAATATTCACCATGCTTGTGAAAATATCAAAATATTCACCCTATTCGTGAAAATGAAATATCAAAACATTCACCCTACTCGTGAAAGTAAAATATCACAACATTCACCCTACTCGTGAAAATGACAAGAATATCATTTATGTATGTCTACATATACATGTGAGAATAACAAGAATGCAGTTTATTTTATAACTAAGACACATAAAGGGGTGATACAGAGTGACATCACAAATAACCAAGAAAGCAACTGAAATTGAGACAGCCCCAGCTCAAAGAAACAAGAGGTTCAATGGACATGTATTTTTCTTCTGTCGACATACAAAGGTTATATTGGCGACCTTCATATTAGGCCAACGAGGAATATGTACCATCATGTGTTAAACATAGAAAGGAATCAAACTTTATTTCTCTTGTGACTTTGCATATGGTCAAGGTCATTTCCACAATATTCGCAATGCAAACAATCAAGAAAAGCTGCTGGTTTTACATACCTTTAGAAGAAGATTTTCACGTCTTTAACCCCCATTTAGCATGAAAGACTGTCATGACATTAGTCCACAAAAGATAATGCTTTATTGATCTCTAAAGACCAGTCTAACCCAGTTTTGACCCCAAAATCCTTACCTGTAGTAGCAAGTTGAAGTAATTTGTTTTGAATCATTGTTCCGCACCTCAGTGTTCTTCTTACATGAAGCTACCAGCCAAATAGAATCTCGTCATCATGATATGACTTACGGATATCCATAGAAATGTTTGGGGCATTAGGTCATGAGGCGACAGTGTGGACAGTCCCCAACTGTGTGAAAGCATCAATTCACTTAACCATCTTACTCTAGACATAGTGTTATGTCACTTAACCATCTTATTCTAGACATGGTGCTGTCCATCTTATTCTAGACATGGTGCTTTGTCACTTAACCATCTTATTCTAGACATGGTGCTTTCAATCTTATTCTAGACATGGTGCTTTGTCACATGGTGTTCTGTCACTTAACCATCTTATTCTAGACACCATCTTATTCTAGACATGGTGCTTTGTCACTTAACCATCTTATTCTAGACATGTCACTTAACCATCTTATTCTAGTGCTTTGTAGACACTTGTCACTTAACCATCTTATTCTAGACATGGTGCTCACTTCTTACCATCTTATTCTAGACATGGTGCTTTGTCACTTAACCATCTTATTCTAGACATGGTGCTTTGTCACTTAACTATCATTTAGACATGGTGCTTTGTCACTTAACCATCTTATTCTAGACATGGTGCTTTGTCACTTAACCATCTTATTCTAGACATGGTGCTTTGTCACTTAACCATCTTATTCTAGACATGGTGCTTTGTCACTTAACCATCTTATTCTAGACATGGTGACATGGTGCTTTGTCACTTAACCATCTTATTCTAGACATGGTGCTTTGTGACATGGTGCTTTGTCACTTAACCATCTTATTCTAGACATGGTGCTTTGTCATCCATCTTATTCTAGACATGGTGCTTTTCACTTAACATCTTATTCTAGACAGATTCTAGACACAGTGCTTTGTCACTTAACCATCTTATTCTAGACATGGTGATCCGTCACTTCACCATCTTACTCTAGACATGGTGCTTTGTCACTTAACTATCTTATTCTAGACATGGTGCTTTGTCACTTAACCATCTTATTCTAGACATGGTGCTTTGTCACTTAACCATCTTATTCTAGACATGGTGCTTTGTCACTTAACCATCTTATTCTAGACATGGTGCTTTGTCACTTAACCATCTTATTCTAGACATGGTGCTTTGTCACTTAACCATCTTATTCTAGACATGGTGCTTTGTCACTTAACTATCTTATTCTAGACATGGTGCTTTGTCCCTTAACCATCTTATTCTAGACACAGTGCTTTGTCACTTAACCATCTTATTCTAGACATGGTGTGTCACTTCACCATCTTATTCTAGACATGGTGCTTTGGTACTTAACCATCTTATTCTAGACATGGTGCTTTCCATCTTATTCTAGACATGGTGCTTTGTCACTTAACCATCTTATTCTAGACATGGTGATCTGTCACTTATCCATCTTATTCTAGACATGGTGCTTTGTCACTTAACCATCTTATTCTAGACATGGTGCTTTGGTACTTGACCATCTTATTCTAGATATGGTGCTTTGGTACTTAACCATCTTATTCTAGACATGGTGCTTTGTCACTTAACCATCTTATTCTAGACATGGTGCTTTGTCACTTAACCATCTTATTCTAGACATGGTGCTCTGTCACTTAACCATCTTATTCTAGACATGGTGCTTTGTCACTTAACCATCTTATTCTAGACATGGTGCTTTGGCACTTAACCATCTTACTCTAGACATGGTGCTTTCCATCTTATTCTAGACATGGTGCTTTGTCACTTAACCATCTTATTCTAGACATGGTGTTCTGTCACTTAGCCATCTTATTCTAGACATGGTGCTTTCCATCTTATTCTAGACATGGTGCTTTCCATCTTATTCTAGACATGGTGCTTTGTCACTTAACCATCTTATTCTAGACATGGTGATCCGTCACTTCACCATCTTATTCTAGACATGGTGCTTTCCATCTTATTCTAGACATGGTGTTTTCCATCTTATCCTAGACATGGTGCTTTCCATCTTATTCTAGATATGGTGTTCTGCCACTTAACCATCTTATTCTAGACATGGTGCTTTGTCACTTCACCATCTTATTCTAGACATGGTGCTTTGTCACTAAACCATCTTATTCTAGACATGGTGCTTTGTCACTTAACCATCTTATTCTAGACATGGTGCTTTGTCACTAAACCATCTTATTCTAGACATGGTGTTCTGTCACTTAACCATCTTATTCTAGACATGGTGATCCGTCACTTAACCATCTTATTTTAGACATGGTGCTTTGTCACTTAACCATCTTATTCTAGACATGGTGTTCTGTCACCTAACCATCTTATTCTAGACATGGTGCTTTGTCACTTAACCATCTTATTCTAGACATGGTGTTCTGTCACTTCACCATCTTATTCTAGACATGGTGCTTTGTCACTTAACCATCTTATTCTAGACATGGTGCTTTGGCACTTAACCATCTTACTCTAGACATGGTGCTTTCCATCTTATTCTAGACATGGTGCTTTGTCACTTAACCATCTTATTCTAGACATGGTGTTCTGTCACTTAGCCATCTTATTCTAGACATGGTGCTTTCCATCTTATTCTAGACATGGTGCTTTCCATCTTATTCTAGACATGGTGCTTTGTCACTTAACCATCTTATTCTAGACATGGTGCTTTGTCACTTAACCATCTTATTCTAGACATGGTGCTTTGTCACTTAACCATCTTATTTTAGACATGGTGCTTTGTCACTTAACCATCTTATTCTAGACATGGCGCTTTGTCACTTAACCATCTTGTTCTAGACATAATGTCACTTCACCATCTTATTCTAGACATGGTGCTTTGTCACTTAACCATCTTATTCTAGACATGGTGCTTTGTCACTTAACCATCTTATTCTAGACATGGTGCTTTGTCACTTAACTATCTTATTCTAGACATGGTGCTTTGTCACTTAACCATCTTATTCTAGACATGGTGTTCTGTCACTTAGCCATCTTATTCTAGACATGGTGCTTTCCATCTTATTCTAGACATGGTGCTTTCCATCTTATTCTAGACATGGTGCTTTGTCACTTAACCATCTTATTCTAGACATGGTGCTTTGTCACTTAACCATCTTATTCTAGACATGGTGCTTTGTCACTTAACCATCTTATTTTAGACATGGTGCTTTGTCACTTAACCATCTTATTCTAGACATGGCGCTTTGTCACTTAACCATCTTGTTCTAGACATAATGTCACTTCACCATCTTATTCTAGACATGGTGCTTTGTCACTTAACCATCTTATTCTAGACATGGTGCTTTGTCACTTAACCATCTTATTCTAGACATGGTGCTTTGTCACTTAACTATCTTATTCTAGACATGGTGCTTTGTCACTTAACCATCTTATTCTAGACATGGTGTTCTGTCACTTAGCCATCTTATTCTAGACATGGTGCTTTCCATCTTATTCTAGACATGGTGCTTTCCATCTTATTCTAGACATGGTGCTTTGTCACTTAACCATCTTATTCTAGACATGGTGCTTTGTCACTTAACCATCTTATTCTAGACATGGTGCTTTGTCACTTAACCATCTTATTTTAGACATGGTGCTTTGTCACTTAACCATCTTATTCTAGACATGGCGCTTTGTCACTTAACCATCTTGTTCTAGACATAATGTCACTTCACCATCTTATTCTAGACATGGTGCTTTGTCACTTAACCATCTTATTCTAGACATGGTGCTTTGTCACTTAACCATCTTATTCTAGACATGGTGCTTTGTCACTTAACTATCTTATTCTAGACATGGTGCTTTGTCACTAAACCATCCTATTCTAGACATGGTGATCCGTCACTTCACCATCTTATTCTAGACATGGTGCTTTGTCACTTAACTATCTTATTCTAGACATGGTGCTTTGTCACTTAACCATCTTATTCTAGACATGGTGATCCGTCACTTCACCATCTTATTCTAGACATGGTGCTTTGTCACTTAACTATCTTATTCTAGACATGGTGATCCGTCACTTCACCATCTTATTTTAGACATGGTGCTTTATCACTTAACTATCTTATTCTAGACATGGTGCTTTGTCACTTAACCATCTTATTCTAGACATGGTGCTTTGTCACTTAACCATCTTATTCTAGACATGGTGCTTTGTCACTTAACCATCTTATTCTAGACATGGTGCTTTGTCACTTAACCATCTTATTCTAGACATGGTGCTTTGTCACTTAACCATCTTATTCTAGACATGGTGCTTTGTCACTTAACTATCTTATTCTAGACATGGTGCTTTGTCCCTTAACCATCTTATTCTAGACACAGTGCTTTGTCACTTAACCATCTTATTCTAGACATGGTGATCCGTCACTTCACCATCTTATTCTAGACATGGTGCTTTGGTACTTAACCATCTTATTCTAGACATGGTGCTTTCCATCTTATTCTAGACATGGTGCTTTGTCACTTAACCATCTTATTCTAGACATGGTGATCCGTCACTTCACCATCTTATTCTAGACATGGTGCTTTGTCACTTAACCATCTTATTCTAGACATGGTGCTTTGGTACTTGACCATCTTATTCTAGATATGGTGCTTTGGTACTTAACCATCTTATTCTAGACATGGTGCTTTGTCACTTAACCATCTTATTCTAGACATGGTGCTTTGTCACTTAACCATCTTATTCTAGACATGGTGCTCTGTCACTTAACCATCTTATTCTAGACATGGTGCTTTGTCACTTAACCATCTTATTCTAGACATGGTGCTTTGTCACTTAACCATCTTATTCTAGACATGGTGCTTTGTCACTTAACCATCTTACTCTAGACATGGTGCTTTGTCACTTCACCAGGTCCCACTGTAATGACTTCAGGCTGGATAGTGCTGTACTCAAACAAGGAATGACAAGTACATATTTTATTTCGCACTTGCTTTGGTCAAAGGTCACAATCAATAACCTTTACCTCGGTGTATTTCACCAACACATAGATGGAACAAATGGCAAGCCCCTACTGCCTTATTCTATCGTTGGAAAAGAACAACACAAAAAAAATCTCCATCTTGGTATTTGTTGATGGCAGACAACATCTAGGTGTATTCGGAAATCGTACCCGATAGCGACTGCGGAAATAATATACATACACTTACAAACAATGTAAACGCTCGTCACCAATATTGCAGGTATTCGAGAGGATAAGTGTGATCTATACGTCGATGAAACACGTGATTCTCGCTAATTCAAAAGAAAAAAAAGGCGTACATGTATGTGTACCTTTTCTAAGTTTGCTATATGTATAAAGTTGCCCTGTCGTGTGATTGTGTACATATTTCTATAAATAGATCTGTAGTGTTGCTCAATTTCTCTACATTTACATATAAGGCAAAGGACATTAAAATGCAGTCAAGCGTAACAGGTTGAGCTCATTTCTCTGCTGGATTTTATAATGCAGTGATTAATTTTTCTTCCTCTTGAGCAGGAATAGGAGAACTCCTGTAAAAACCACACTCTACCCTGAAGTCATTCATCACGATTTTTTTTCTTTCCTTTTTTCGCTAATGACAATCACTTTTAACAATTATCGGAATGCACATTTGCGAATTAGGGAAAGAAATGCTGAAAGCTGGGGATGATAAAGCTTCCGTAACGACAGCTCTGTGTGCAGGCATTTGTTCTTTTATAGCAAAAGGCGACTTCTCAAGCTGATTTTTCCATTTAAAAAAAAAGTATGTATATATTGGGTCAGCTATTTTCGCACTTTTCTCCTCAGAGACAGGAAATGGCGACAGTTTGTGTATGTAAGCTCGCCATTTAAATTCGTCCAAGCTGGAATAAGAAATGGACCCAAAGAGGACAACCGATGCCGTTTCAAGGACAGTTTGGCTGACAGGGACAAATAGGAGCTGCCACGCGTTCTTTTCGCGCCATCTGTCATGTTCACGGGTGAATGTCGTCTGCCACATGTGGGCATGTCTATTACAAAATGTATAATATACATTGGTAAATACATCGTTTATCAGACCACTGACCCGACGGAAGACGGACTTCACTTTTTAATTATTTTGTGTGTGTGTGTTTTTTTTCCCCTGCCGAGCAGAAACTATCTCGTCTGTTTTGTCTCCTAACACTTTAAAAAACTGTTAGTATCCGTGCTCGCAAAGGCCTTGGATTTATCATAATTGCCAGTTAATTGTCATCTTTAAGTTTAAATTTAAAAAAAAAACAAAAACAAAAACAAAAACGAAAAGAAAAACTCACAAGTGTTTCAAGATATTTTTCTTTGATAAAATGACGAGAGTTATTGAATTTTAAAATCCCCACGCTAACAGTAACCGAATAATCAAATGAATACTTGAGTTTTAATAGAATTTACTCGGCCTTATTTTAATTCCGCTATCAAATTAACATTTAATCATCTCCCGTATATGATAATACTTGATAACGAACGGTTGCTTTCTAGAACACACACTGGCGTCAGACTGTACTACAAAACTACCAAATTTGTGCAGGTGAATCCCACCACGAGCATTTCCATGGCAACACAAGACTTACCACCATCTTGTTTGATATATGTACACTATTATATTGTGGCATGAAGATAGAATTTCATATGATCGAAAACATCGCAGACGATAATTAGAAATATGGAAAACGTGCCTTCCGCTCTGTTTTTACATCCCAAAATTATCATCAATTTATCTCTGTTTACTGGCGATACTCATCCGGCAAGGAACAGAAGCTGATCAAAAGAAACAAATTCTTTATGCAGATATGAAAGAATCAAAATATGTTATGCAAATGGTAAACTTAAAAAATATTCATTAATAAACGGCCTCTGTAGCTTACGGCGAGTCTCGCTATTAACGTCAGAACTCTGACGGTATCTCGCGCGCACACATGTTCAAAATTTGTGAATTTTATTTGCAAGGATATAAGCCTACATCAGATGGTGCCGATTGCATCATTTGAAAATAATTGGTTTTTAAGCCCCGTGAATGTGTGTGTTTTATTAAGGGCGATTTTCTGTTATGTACATAACGGAAGCATTTCTGTAGGCAATTTGTTTTCATTTTTGTGAAATATTACAGGAGATATTTTTCTTTAATGAAAAATGATTTCTTAAATATATTTTTAATTAAATTTTCGCTGCTCGGCAGTTGCCATATTGTGACAATTTGTGGGGAAACGACGCACAGTCGACAGGATTAGTGTGAACCTTCAGATGCGAATATTGTGGAATATTAGAATGAAGAGATTGAAACACACATCTAATCATGAAATTGCAATTGAAACGATAAATAACATACCTTCAGTTCACCAGAACTTTGCATTGCTTCTTCTCACGGGATCATTTGATAACATGTTTCATAAATAATTTAAAACGATTGTTCATCGCTAAAGCGTAATTAGAAACTTGCCGTTTTGTGTAATGGAATGTTATATAATGCAAGCAAATTGCTTGCACGTTCCACTCTTTAAGATTCGGTTAAATATAATTTTCGTATAACTAGAGGTATATTCATCTCTGATATATGAACAGTTTCGCTTTATCACTAATTTTAAAGGTAGATCATCTGGCGACATAGCTTCTGGGATTTACATCCGAACAGATGTTTCTGTACGCGATTTGTCTACTAATACTTATGGTGAAAAACGTTAGCGGAGCTTGGAAAGGAGAACGGAGTTGAGATTGAGCGAACTATGAGTTTAAAATGCTGCTCACGACATGTCTCATCCATTTTCCAACCCAGAAATGCCCTTTTTTACAAGACTAGTTCTTCTTTGCGATGACGGAGTGCCAAATAGCTTTAATGTTTTCCTTTTACGAAATTGAATTTTCTCTTTTCAATGCCCTGTAGAATGGCCAATGGTTTCGTTATTGACTCGGTTCTGATTTTGGGAACCTTACATTTCTTGGAACATCTAATTTTACTAATATGATCGCCCTTGTTATATACATAATATGAACGCTTTCAAGGGTTACAGTGTAAAATGATGTGTTTTTCATCTTTGCACTCAACTTATCATTTTTAAAATTTCAAGTCAGAATAACGATTTTATTGTCAGTTTCGTATCCCATTATATACGGAGTTATGACCCTTTGTTCACCGTTTTCATTGGCAAAAATATTAAGTACATAAAGCTAGCAACGTTGATAAGGCCTGACATGTATTAAAGACTTAATGTCTTATCAATTTGATACCCATTCCGTTGAAAATACATAAGGCCAAAAGGTAAGCGAAAGCATGTATTGATTCTCTTAAATGCCATGACATTTAAAAAAAAGGCAGCGTTCCAGAAATGTCAGAATGACGTTACAGACATGTTCTCGAAACAACTTCTACAAGACAGCAATATAAATAAAGTATGGCGTGACATTTCATTGCAATAGCACTATCTAAAAGGTGTATGGAATTTGGCATTTCATCCTGCCGGTTATAAAGCTAGTGACACGATACTTCATCAAAAGTGTCACCATAAAGTTCGCGACACGATACCACTTCCTCGATGGAATTTTATAAAGTCTGTGAAATGACATGGTTCCGTGACTTTAGAATTTGAAAACATCTCTTTCTTCATTTATGATGGTGAGAAATCTGTTCTGTCCAGCCATAGGCTTCATTTTGTAAACAAATCTCACCAAGACGGCATATGTCGTAAAATGGGTAGATAACGTAAATGCTCTCATTTGACTACATCAAAATTCTGTGATTTTCTTGTTTTCTTCACTTTTGAAGAAATATTTCTAATACAAATGCCACAGGAATGCATTATGTATAAATGATAGTACTTGTAAAACAAGGAGGAAAAAAACATGGATTCAAATCGTGCTTGGCTTGAGATCAAAGTCTTAAGCTCCTTATAAGCCGTAAAAGTTTGTGTGAACCTTTCATTTCCATACATTTAATTGTTTGAATTATATCAGACACCAAGAAATTAACGGTGGAATATTTGAACATTGATACGGTGTTCCTAAAGACAGTGAAGTATATACAGTGTCATTAGTCCCTGATACAGGCGTTGTAGAAATCTCGACATGTATAACTGTGTTTCAAATTGATAGCTTAAGAAATTTAAATACAATTAAGTATTATATGCAGTTCAATTTGAACCCTGTACTCAGGCTTTTGGACTTGCTCAAATATTTCAATCATGGACGCTTTCCCTATGGGACTCGCTCAAATATTTCAATCCTGGACGCTTTCCCTATGGGACTCGCTCAAATATTTCAATCCAGGACGCTTTCCCTATGGGACTCGCTCAAATATTTCAATCCTGGACGCTTTCCCTATGGGACTCGCTCAAATATTTCAATCCTGGACGCTTTTCCTGTGGGACTCGCTCAAATATTTCAATCCTGGACGCTTTCCCTATGGGACTCGCTCAAATATTTCAATCTTGGACGCTTTTCCTGTGGGACTCGCTCAAATATTTCAATCCTGGACGCTTTTCCTGTGGGACTCGCTCAAATATTTCAATCCTGGACGCTTTTCCTGTTGGACTCGCTCAAATATTTCAATCCTGGACGCTTTTCCTGTGGGATTCATCAAAATTTGATGAATTCATGACAAGTCATCTCTTTATAACTGGGCTCATCAATATTCTGGAAATTGTGCTCTGGACTCACTTGAATAGAAATCAAAATGTTTCTGTGTCGTCACTGCCAATGTGTTTCACTGAAGATCCTAGCGTCATCTGAATATTTGCTTTTATGAGCGTCTTGCTATCCAATAGCATTCAAAGCCATATGAATTCAACTTGTTCCGGTTATATTCATATAGTAAACATTTTTCAATATTATTAAATAGACTCCATGGCTCACAACTTGGACAATATCATGAAAAACCCGTTCTCCATGTCTACCACTTAATCAAGCAGTACTTGAAGTTCTCGCCTTGTTGGTCTCGCGGGCTAACCACATTCGACTGTCGTTCTAAAGTGCAGATGAGTGTTCTCAAGAGGTACAAGTATATTTATGTCATAAATATCATCGATTTCTTAAAATCCATAATATCTCATTAAAAATACCGTCAATTTCCTTGAATTCTATAACATACCTCATAAAAACCATATATTTCATGTTTTCAATTGCTCTGAAACATGAAGCCATTTCGTAAACATCTACTTTCTGATTCGTTGCACAAATAAAAGTCCTTCAGAAAACCACTCAATAGAAGCACATTAACAAATGTGTTAAGTTGCTCCAGAATTTCTCCATAAACCAAAAAAATTATATGGAACCAATAGATTTTTTTAAGAAAATTCTCTCGGTCACATTTGTCAAATGTGTCCTCGGCTGTTGTACGCAAAGGGCTATTTTGTATGCCTTCCCTCATCGATCAGAAATTTTAATGTTTAATTTTTTTCCATCCGAATATTTTGCCAAGTTGGATATGAATAATGGCTCGTGTATTTCGAATATACGTACATTTGAATCATTAAGGGAAATAGCACGTTGAAACGAGTAATGTTTCATTGTACAAAGTAAATGGCTTTTGAGATATTTAATGAGCTCCAGTCACGCAATACCTATCTATCTATATGTAAACTTTCAGAGAAAATTTTGGCGCAATGTTATAAAACCTGTGCCCAAGAAGGCTTAATAATGCTTGATACGGTGTAGGATTTTGCTCAAATGACAGCCGCGTGTTGATGAATGGGGCGTCCTTGTTTGTATAATGTACGTGTAATGTACATATAGATATATGGCGTATGTATGCCATCAGCCCAACAGGTACATGCATCTTTATGACCGCTTAATATATTGCAGAATCCTTCCCACAGAGGAAAATATATCTTAAGCCACTTCGACTTTACTGAGAATAAATAAATTACATTTTAATAAAACCTCTTTAATCCGACAGAGAAAAATACTCCTTATATTAGACTCTTTTCAATCTTGAGAAAAGAATAACTCATGCACTTAATCTCAGTCTCTTTAATCCGGACGGGAAAATGCACTTAATCTCATACTCTTTAATCCGGACGGGAATATTCACTTAAACTCAGCCTCTTATGTTGTCCTATTTTATGTTAGGCTCTGTTCAATCCGGACGAGAGGGGTACACCTTACAGAACCATCTCATTAATCCTAACAATATAAATACACTTTATTTCAGCCGCTCCTAGGTGCAGTTTTCAGACTATCATTTGTACATACATAGGATGTGTGGAATAAGCATACCTTTTTAACAGCTGCCACGATTTGTTTTATATTTCTGTGTATTTTGTGGATTATGAACCCGAGGCAATAAAGAACCGACTGACCTTACAGAAGCTATTCCTTAATATTATACTTGATATTAAGTGGGACAGTATGCATGTATATGAATGACACTGTAACTAGGTCACCGCGACCTATGACTCAAAGTAATT
Organism: Ylistrum balloti; assembly: GCF_031769215.1. Lineage (NCBI taxonomy): Eukaryota > Metazoa > Mollusca > Bivalvia > Pectinida > Pectinidae > Ylistrum > Ylistrum balloti. Next base: position 1,395,658 of record NW_026781917.1, read on the forward strand.
GTTGCAAGAAATAAAAATCTCCAAATATCACTTCTATTTCATTACATTATGATATTATGAAGAAACGTGATCGAAAAGAGGTCATATAATTTGTTTATCAAATCAAAGTCACCGGGTCAAAGATCAAGGTCAAAGTTCATATGTCTTAAATTGAAAGTCTTTGAGGACAGCATAGAGGAAAAACTTATCACAATCATCAAAATCAAAGTCACCTGACTTAATGTCGGTATATAGCAAAAAACATGTGATAAAATTTGGGAAAACGATGCTGAGTAAGCTACCTATCACAGGGGAAAGTGCCTGTCTAGTACGCTTTTTTATTATTAATTCCATCCCGGATGAGGACCAGTAAGTTACGTTACTCAATATTGTCCGAAATTCCTGTTTCCATGGTGATCCCCGTTGTCGTTGGAGATCCGTGTCCCATAATGCCTGCCAGATTTGGAAGACGGAGGTCCATCGCCTTGGAACTAGATTATATTTAGTACATAATAAAGCGAAAGTATAAAGTTAGGATGTTGTCACATCCATGCTGTTTGCAGTGCCGATTTCCCAAATTCTGTCTTTCTACCAGTTTGCCACGACTGTCAAGACAAATCGATCGCCTCTCAATGTAATCACCGTACATTAAAACTTAATACTTTTTCCTGGTCACAGCGGGAAGTGACACGAACAGATATTTTGTTTTAAAAATGAGGAATTATTGATTCTTAATCCCAGTGTCATAGAGTGAGACACGTTTTAATCCCAAATGGATTCACCTGAATTCACGTTATACTGCTGACCGTGAGAAGCTGATTTTTAAGTCTGATCCAACTTTCAAATCCTTGCTTTAGAGGAAACTTTGTCAGCCGTTGATCCATCTTTTGTAAGATAAAGCGTCACATTAGGAAACCGTCTGTCTGTATGGTAGATGGTATGGTATAACATTGAAAACTGGAATATCTTAAGTCTTTCTGATAATCTAGTTGACCCGTTCATACCGATTCTTTTCTGTAAACGCTATTCCAACAGAGATTTCGAAGTGATCAAGCGGCTGTGTGAACGAGACAACGGTTCGAGCTGTTTTAAAAACCGAACATTACCGAGGTAGTTCAGACGATAGGTGATTCACTTCAATTCTTTTGTCGTCTTTTCCTATTAGTGGAAATGTTTTTTGAAATGTTCAATTTTAGACAATTATAGATCTATTTCTTCGTAAATTTGTTTTCAGTAGTATTTAAAAAAGAAAAGAAACATTGGGCAATCAATTTCACTCAATCAATGTTTATTGAAAATAATGAAATACACGTTGAAAACATCTTGAATTGAACTGTTGATTTTGTTTCAATGAAAAGTACATGGAACCGTCGTTATGAATGTTTAAATGACAAAATGCGCTGAAACTATTGAAAACAATTACTTTTGTAGAAATGTATAGGAAGTCGACAGTGTTCTTAATACGATCCGTTTTTCTATTGACGAATAACCAGCAACACATTCTCATCAAATGTTCGGTTGCACTTTATTATGATAAAAACGTTTCATAAAACGGTTACCATTTTCCATATACAAAATTAAATTGGTTTCAAAATCCAGCTTCGGAACATTGTTTACTGCCACAGAGTTGCAAGCGGCTGATGCATGAGAGGTGTGTTTTCCGTTTGGGGCATGACTGTTTCTTCATTAACAGAAATAACGGTGTAATGAGAACAGACTTGTTATTTCGAAGCCATTGCATCAGGCCCTATCAGTAAAACAAACGATGTATACGCGATGATGAATTTGTCTTGTCATTTCGAAGGCTCCACTTCTGCTTCAGCACCGATGCAAAGCATTGCTTTTAAGTATCTTTGGCCGTCTA